>NW_019726261.1:456365-536207 GCF_002891405.2 Cryptotermes secundus
CGTTCAGCCAACACGGTCGGCCGTTGGTACCTGATATTTCCCCCATCTACCAGAGGCATTGGAAACTACTTGGGCGGGAAATTGTTGCTCATAGGTCTCCTAGAGACAAGAGGATCTTTTACATGTCGTAAATCTATGACACGAGACCCACAGCTTAAAGTCCCTCCCAGAGGACTTGTTCCCTGAATTTTTCCACCCTTAAAAATTCCACGACATCTGCCGGGTTTGAACCCGCGTACCTTGAGTCATGAGGTGGGAACGTTACCCCTAGACTACAGAGGCAGTGACCAACACACTAACTAAACAGGTCACAATCAGCTCCTTTTATAGTCATGTCACCTGTAGTGAAATCTCTAGAATATTTGTAGGTGACCTCAGTGTTACTCATCAGCCAATCAGTTTTTCAAACATCTCAGATGACACAAGAGGTACACACAGGCCATTCCCATTACAGTGGTATATCCCAAATAATTAAAGGAATTTGTTCTGTTATCCTGTCATTAATGCTTATATAGCTTTTAATTAATTCTGGTCCTCAGAAAGCTGTAATTTTATTTTTCCAATGTCTATGGAAAATTCTATAGTCATATGATTCAAATTCTTTACAGAGTATTTTAGATAAGTTTCTGGTTAGGCCAGAAGAATCTGCTTGCCCACATAGCATAGTATCAATTTTAACATTTCTCTTGAGACTTGTTTATATGCGATCAATCCCAGTTTACTCATTATTTTGCTCATATGAACAGTAGTAATGGTGAGAGACTGCAGCCTTATCTCAGAGTTTTGTTAACATCCTTCCATACAGAGTTTTCTATGTTCTTATTTATTTACTTCAAATCATCATCTTAAATACCTCATTTCTATTGATTGTTAGAAATGAATTTGAAATTCAAGCACAATATTATGAATTTTATGGAATTTATAAAAGTGTGCGTTCTAATGGATAATTGTAATATCCAAAAATGGTTGAAATATGTAACTACAAGTCTGTTTTAATTTCAGTTATGTATAATGAAGCATGGTGCTAAGGCCAGAATAATAATGTGGGTGTGGCAATAGTTCTCTGGAGTGGATTTCACAGAAATATGAAATAATGAACAACAGTTCACCATTATCATTGTCATTAACATTATCTGAACAAAGGGTTAAAGATACTCTGAGTTTACGTAACCTGTTGTACCCACAACTGACTGTTAATTAAATGTCATCCAGCACAAATTAAAGTAATGCCCACTGTTTGATGCATGCTTGCAAGTCTCAGCCACAGTCTAACCATTATCATTATCATTTATTATCATTCAACAGTCCATACATACAGGTATTACAACCATTTGGATAAGGAAATTGTCAGTTTTACATCTAATTCTCGTGCATATCTTTACAGTATACACTGTACCACTCTAGTATAGGGGGTTTGTTGTCTGAATAATATTATCTAAATCTAGTTACCATTAATTTCATTGTCTTTACACAAATACAACAAATTAATCAGCTATATATTACATTTGCACACTTGATGAATCAAAAGACATAAATTCATCTACAGAATAAAAGGAATTTTTCAGCAAAAAAGATTTTAATTCCTTTTTAAACGAGTTAAAATTGTCCCTTTGTTTTATTTGATCGGGGACCTTATTATACAAACTAATTCCCATATTTATCACACTCCTCTTAAAAAGAGCTGTATTACAGTGCTGTACATGAAAATTTAATTTTCTTCGTGTGTTATAATTATGAATGTCCGAATTTATTGCCATAAAAGCCTTGTATTTTTTGATAAAGAATGTCACCTCCAATATATACAGAGAAGGCAATGTTAAAACATTGTAATCTTTAAAAATTTGTCTACATGACGTGTGACTACTAATACCATTAATCACTTGAAGAACCCGCTTTTGCAATTTAAAAATGCTTTTACTTTCCCCGTCCCCACCCCACAATAAGATACCATTTTTCATACATGGCTCAAAATTCGAAAAATAAATAATTTTTATCATATATGGACTCATTATTTCTTTTAATATTTTCACCATATAAATTACTTTGCATATCTTTGCTTTTAGAAATTGAACATGCGCGCACTATTTTAGGGTTTCTGTCATGTGAATTCCAAGAAATCTCACTTCTGAAGATACACTATTTCTGTATTATTAAAAACTATTTGTGGTCTTAACGGATCATTCCACTGTTTTGAATGAGATGACATGGCAGATGTCTTTTTAGTATTTATTATAAGGTTATTTTTTTGAAACCATATTTCTAATTCTTTCATAATGTTCATTATTTTATATTGAAGGTCAAGTTCATCTTTTCCTGTAATTAACAAATTGGTATCCTCTGCATATAAAACCAGCTTTGCTCCTTGAACATTTTCTGAAAGATCATTAATGTATAGTAAAAATAAAAGCCACCCCAACACTGATCCCTGTGGTACACCATACTTCACTTTCCTACATGATGAATTATAACTGGTTTTGACACTGCCGTCAGTGTTTCTTATTTCTACATATTGGAGTCTGTTTGACAGGTAAGGCCTGAACCACATATTTGGCACACCTCTTATGCCATATGAGTCTAGTTTCTCTAATAGTATATCATTGTCTATTACGTCATATGCCATTGATAAATCAAAAAGTAATCCTGTGGCATATAGGCCATTATCTAAGGCCTCCTGTATACTTTCAATAAAAGACTGACTTGCTGTGTCAGTTAATTTATTCTTTCTGAAGCCATTTTGGGCCTCTGTTAATATATTATTTTGAATTAAAAAAGGCATTAGCCTATTATACATCAATTTTTCTAATATTTTGGAAAAGGCCAATAAAATGGATATCCGTCTATAGTTTTTAATATCATGATAGTCCCCGTTTTATGCAGAGGTATCACTTTAGCTAATTTTAATCTATCTGGGAAGGTGCCTGAGCTCAATGAGGCATTGAAAATATGAGCCAGTGGTCTTTTTACATAATTTATACATTTTTTAACAAGATATTCTGGTATCTCGTCATATCCTGCGGATAATTTACCTTTTAGACTCTTTGTTACACACTCTATTTCATATTCAGTGACTGGATGGAAAAATATGGTATTAGGGCAGCAGTTTATCCTTTTTTTCTGCCACTGTGTGTTTTTTTTTTTTTTTGTTGTTGTTTTGACTTAAAAATTCATCAACTATTTCAACAAAGAAATTATTTAACATATCTGCTACACGTTGTTAATCTGATATCATTTTTGTACCGCTAAACAATTGGATTTTCTTATCACCCTTACATGACTTACCAACTTCATTTTTTATTAAATGCCACACAGCTTTCATTTTATTTTGAGACCTTGAAACATACTTATCATTTGCTATTTTTTTGCTTCTTTCATAACACTCTTATAAATTTTTTTATATCTGGTGATATACAATGGGGTACCCAAAAGAAACCGAACTAATTTTTTTGTGGGCAGAGCTTTTGTAGTACCTCATTTTGCCGCTATGAGCGCATAGAGCTAACATTCCTGAGTCGATAAGCCGACTACCGTTGCTTCAGAAGGTAAGGACTAGTTTCGGCAGAGTTTATAGTGACAACTGTTTTGTGTGATCGTCGTTTTTGCAATGGCCCGAACACATGAAAATGTTGAAAAAATTTGTGAAATCATCAAGGAAGATCGATGACGGACCATTGAAGAAATTGTGGAGCTGTCAGGAGTGACTTCGAGCTCAGTTCAGCGAATTATGACAGAAGATTTGGGAATGAAAAGGGTGGCTGCGAAATTCGTGCCACGACTGCTGACTGCTGAACAAAAACAAGGTCGCATGGAAGCATGCTGTGCTTTGAAAGAAGAGTCNTTTTTTAAAACCACTTAACAGTCTCATCCTTTTACCAGAATTTCTTATGCTTTGGGTAATCCATTTGTTTTTCCTTGTCATTTTCATATAAACAGTCTTTTTTGGAAATGCTATATTATAATAATAAAGGTTCGTGCCCATAAAATCATTAAAACTAGCACTTGCATCTGAGTTTGAAAAACTCTCCTGCCATAACTCCTTCTGTAGTAAATAATTAAACTCCTGGATATCCTCTTTAGTAAACTCTTTTTCTGCTCATTTTAGGACCCCACTCTCGTCTATTTACATTAATCTGTAGTGTTTGTGCCAAGTGGTCCGAATAACCCAAGTCCAATACTGATGATGTGTATTCCAAAACTTGCTTGTTTGTTGCTATGACATCTATCTGTGTTAAGGAATTCTTTGTGACCCTGATTGGGGATGTAATTATGTTGGCCATATTATAGAACCAAAGCAAATTTTTTAGTTCTCGTACTCTTACACTGTCATCGAAGAAGTTTATGTTCCAGTCACCACATAAAATTATTTTTTTTCTTCAACTGCACATTTTGGATTGCAACTTCCAAATTTTTTAGGAATATGTAAAAGTCACCATCTGGTGACCTATAAATACACACAGCAACTATTTTGTCCTTCAACAATTCCACTACGGACTAGAACTCCGTCCTAAGTGCAAACTATATTTATAGTATTATATTTCAGCATCCTGTTACACTCACACAATATATATGGACAAATACCGTCTTAAGTGCAACAATTTTATTGTAGTTTTTGCTTCTTTTTCCTCCTCCACACTACATGTTTCGGCCCTAAATGGCCATCATCAGGTGTGTATCACTCACGTAGCTGTTACACTGCTTGTTAAAATTTAAAATCACCAGTCTTTCTAATTGTATAAAATCTTTGTTAAACACGCGTCGATTTGATTTTTAAATTAGCACTTTTTAAAACTTTAATTCAAGTTAAAATGTCTATAAGATCTCTGTTCTTTCTTTTTCAAAATTTTTAAATTTAAATTTAAAATTTATAGGTCTTTCGTTTTTTTCTTCTTTATACACTACATGTTTCGGCCCCAAACGGCCATCATCAGGTGTATACATTCACGTATCTGTTACACTGCACTTATTTATAACATTTAAAATTTAAAACATAGGTCTTCCTGATTAGCACTTATAAAATCTTCGGTTCTAATTTGAAATCCTTTAAAAAATTTTTCTCTAAATTTTAAATTTTAAACATGTCATGGTTACTCGCCCTATGTCTGTAGTGCTGCAGCGGCTTCTTCTTGTTTCTAGTATTGTATAAGTGTTATTCTGTGTAGTCTTCTTGTGTGCGTGCCGCTGCTTATCTTTACGTGTAGTGTATAACGAAGAACAAAACAAAAGACCTATAAATATAGTTTGCACTTAGGACGGAGATATATCATATATCATATAAAGTGCAACAGGATGCTTAAATATAATATTGTCCACTATGGACATTTCAGAATCTTTTTCCTTACCTAATTTTTGCAAGTAGAGTAGTTCTGTAGTTTGTACATACTCTTTTACGTATATACATGAACCACCATGTTCATAACTAGTTCTACTAAACTTACTTACTAGTTTAAAATGCTCAATATTTGTTAATTCTAACTGATCCTACTTTAGCCAATGCTCAGTAAAACATAATATATCAACATTTTTAGGTCAGATTTTAGTAAAACAGTTAGTTACAGTATTTTATTTTTTAAGTTCTGCACATTATGATGGAGCATTTGTATATTATCTGCTTTTATATGAGTCATGTTTTTATTTTGCTGTCTCCCGTCCATAAAAAAAATCATCCCTTCTTTTTGAGGGTGGTTTTCAGAGTCTTCATGATCGCATAATTTTAGTCGTGTCTAAATTTCGATCCAGATTGAGATCCCTGCTAGAATTTTTAATGTCACCCACAAGATGTGGGCTGACATTCTCTTGGGAAATCAGTGAAGTCAGGGTGTGATCAGTCTCATTTGGCTTTAAAACCCCATTACTCTCTTGCTTTCCTATCATGTCACAGTCTTTATTCAAGAGGAGCTGGGACTTACTGTCCCGATCACTCCCATCAACTCCACTCCAATCTCATTTCACTTCATGTGCATAATATAAACAAGTTTAACTGCAGTAACAAATTAAACATACAAAAGAAGATTAAATCCCATTAACGGTTAACATAGGTACATTACCAATGTTATATTTTAGCGTCCTGTTACACTGATTCATGTCCATGGTTTATGCTGTCCGTCTTACAGTGTATACACGTTTTCACCTTATTCTTCACTTCCACACTACATGTTTCAGCACTAATGTGCCATCTTCAGGTGTCTTTATGCATGTTAAACTATTGTACTGCATGCCATGATGTCTTCATTCTAAAATGACTGAACTTTGTATTCGCCATATATGACTATGAATTCTAAATAATAAAACTTTTCAGGATTCTTCGTACATATATTTGTGTATCGTGTTCTGTGTTGTGTCTTGCTCCTGTTACTGCATGCGTGTACTGCTCTGTACTGCTGCAGTAGAACGCATGCAGTAACAGGAGCAAGACACAACACAGAACACAATACACAAATATATGTAGGAAGAATGCTCACATAAAAGAGGATTGGCGTTATTCGCGTGTTTGAGTGCGACATAGGAAGAATCCTGAAAAGTTTTATTATTTAGAATTCATCGTCATATATGATGAATACAAATTTTAGTCATTTTAGAATGAAGACATCATGGCATGCAGTACAATAGTTTAACGTGCATAAAGACACCTAAAGATGGCACACTAGTGCTGAAACATGTAGCGTGGAAGTGAAGAATAAGGTGAAAAAGTGTATACACTGTAAGACGGTCAGCATAAACCATGGACATAGGTACATTACATTGTGCATTGTTTTAAATCTCATGATTGGATTACATGCAACTTTCTGATGTGAAGTACATAAGATATGATTGTCAAACAGCCATTATACTTAGCCTTAAAATGTATATTATGATAGTGGCACATAAACTATATATGAACCTATAACTGTTGAATTTTTAACATAATTAAATGAACACATTTAAGTTATGGTGCTCATAATGAAAGTGATGCTCTTCATAATGTACATAGTTAGGGTCTGTACCATCTTACCTATCTGTAGTTCCTGTGTCTGTGACATTACACTGGTAGCAGAAGTCCCATTATGTACTTCACCCAGTTGCAACTTGAGATCGTGGAACAGATTTTACCAGTATATAATTGCACACAGCCAACCACAGTGGCCACATGATCTAAGGCATGAACTGTCTTCACTTGCTTCAATGGTGGAATTGTGGGTTCAAATCACACTCAAGACATGGACGTTTATGTGTGCATTTATTCTGTGTTTGTGTTGTCCTGTGTGTAGGCAGTGGCCTTGAGATGAGCTCATCACTTGTACAGGGGTTCCTACCATCTGTATGAAAAAGATTATGAAACTGAAGAAGAGGCCAGGGCCCAACAAACGGCTGTAGAGCCAATGATGAATGACTACGCGTGCACACATGCACGCACGTAAATAATTTTATTTTGCTTGTGTTTAGTGTGTACCATATTTTCT
Organism: Cryptotermes secundus; assembly: GCF_002891405.2. NCBI lineage: Eukaryota > Metazoa > Arthropoda > Insecta > Blattodea > Kalotermitidae > Cryptotermes > Cryptotermes secundus. The sequence continues at coordinate 463,799 of NW_019726261.1, forward strand.
CTACTTCAGTGTTGTAAACAGTGTTGAAGTTAATCCATACTGCCTTCCTATTTCACTTCTTGCTGAGCTGCTGACTTCACACAGACATATTATTTAAAGCTTTCTCTTCAAGTCCAAGGTCTTCCTTTCCATTGCCATAATTAGGGTTTTTGAAAATTGTGTAGTTAACGGCACGAAAAATGCAGTAGATGTTTTATAGGAGCAAAAAACTTGAACATGCACCTGCATAGTTGCATCCTATGACATTCATGTTCATCCTGTGTCAGTGAGTGTTCAGTGGAAAGGAAAATTTGCGTGATAAAGAAGAGGGAGATACTGCACCATGCCTCTTTAAGCTGGAGTTCAACTAGCCAGGTGACATAATACATAATGGAGTAAGCTATTGAACTGTTGGACTAAAGAAGAATTTGAGAGATTCTATAATGTGAACTTTCTCATAGACAAGGATAGGTTAGATAGGGTGGGCAAATGTAACATTTATGAACTGACAGATGTAAATAACTTCTGAAGCAAAACTGCAGGGATGGTTAATGAAGAAAATTATGAGAAAACAGTTTGCTGTTACTGCAAAGGCATGGGAAACAAGCCCTCATGTTATGCAGTGGTTTTCTCTATATGTTCGGTTAAGAAATGGATGGTTACAGTGGTTTTTATCATTATTATGAAGTCCTCATTATAACCCATTCTCACACTTTCATGGTTTCACTATACGAATAGTCATAAATTATTTACCATGAGTCTGTAAAATGGGGAAGAACCAGGTGACTCTGTAATTGTCATTTGTACAAACTGACTTGAAACATGCATAGAAGAGTGTTATCCATATATTTGACACAGGGGTGCAGAGTTGATCGAGGAATTACGAATGAAGCGGATAAGAGAGCAAGAGAATCAGGAACACCGTATTCTTGAGAAGATAAGGGTGAAGATGGAACGAATTAAGGCCACTCAACAGAAGATCCAGGGACCCATGTTCAAAGAGCCTGAGAGTCATCATGTTGGTGAGTTAAATTGAATGTTTGTTGATATTACAACAGTGATACTCCGTTTATGTAATAATTGTCTATAGAAATAAAACCATATTTTATTTTATAAACATTATTTCAAAACCAGAAATTCAAGTTTTGTAATCATAAATTGGAGATTTTCAATTTAGTCCAAAACTTAGTTATTTATTCTTAGTAACTGGGAAGACTGATATCCGTAAATGAAAAGGGTATTCCAGAACCAAAAATCTGTCTAAATGCAGTGAAACCTTTTTGTGAAGTATTCCAGAGGATAAAGCAATTCAGGCCTCTTATGCAGGAAAAATAGTAGTTTCAAAAAAACATTTCAAATCCATTTTACAGGTAAAAATATTTATAATACAAATTAACACTTAAATGCATTAAAATGCCATTGAAATTACAATAATTGTGTATTGACACAGTGTATTCTGTAATGTGAGCAATTTACATTTCATTCCTGTCTTTGCAGCTCCCATGTTCCTTACTCCTCATACTAACAATAAATAAAGCCACTGATTTGCTCACTGTACTGATAAATTGATAACTTTCAGAACATTATGCAACATTGTACCAACAGATATTCTGGAGACATGCAAACTGACATGACTTAAACATTAATAGGAAAATTTGTAAAACATTTGATCATATGCAATGACTGAAACAGAATCATGTTTCTTCAGACATAAAGGAAATGAGTAACAAGTCAAGCTGCTTTCAAGTGCTAGCTAAATGTAAGAGCAAGCCATCATATATGATAGATAATGTGGTTCCACTCAGTTTCACGTGTTGCATTATTGCTAACCAGCAGAAGCCAAACCACCTGTAACCATTTCCTATAAATGGGTTAAGTTTGTAACCAATGAGTCATCTTTAAAAAAAAACCATCAAGTAGAATGTTATTGTAAGTAAGTAAAATATAGTTTCATAATACTGAAGTAATGCTTCAAATGTGGGAAATCTTTTTATGCAAGGAGCAAATTAAGTGGATTAAAAATACATTTTTGCCTTGTGACAACATTTTGTCTCATTACCAATAACCAAGCTTCTCTTGAATATTCTCTGTTAAAATTTTATGACTGTAATTTAATGGAATGTGGAAGTAATTCGTTGTATTATCATACCACAATGGATCCAGTTCTTTTTTCCATATAGCTGATTATGCGGAATAATCCAGGAAAAACTTCCCTTGTATAAGAAGGAACTTGGGCAGTTGAATAAAAGAATAAAGTTTGTGATTAACAATTTAGCAGGTCTTGATTCGACTTTTGTTGACTGGACAGGTGTTCTTTGACTTGGCAGTAAGGTACATCTGGAATATCTAAATGTGACATCATATATCTTACTAGATAGGTTTATACAAAATGTACCAAACTACATGGTGTTACAGCCTAGAAGACCATAATCTTAACATTCACTGCCATGAAAACCTCATATCTTACAATTAATGAGAAATTCCCATATGAGGGTTCTCATCCATTAGTTTAGTGGGAAGAACATATATAACGATCTTAGATGTGCCCTTCAATTCCATCTTGATAGGAATTTTTCACACTATTAATTTTACATCACAGTATGTTAGTGTAATTACCAAGCTAGGAAATGCAGAATAATTAAGCGTTCAGAATTAGGAACGTCAAACGGATAAAAAATTGACATATATTTATGACCTTATATTTGAAGTCAGTGAAAGTCTACCATATTTCCTAATCATGAATAAATTGTCTAATAAATAGCAGGTTGTAACGAAAGGAACAGTGGTTATTTTCTAATTTCTTACTTCTGACACTCAAAAGAGTGGCAGTGAAAAATGTACAACATATATTAATATCTGCAATAATTAATTATTTCTTTTTCACAAACGTTTCCTCTTATGCAAAAAAAGAATAGCTCTCTTGCAGAAAGTTGTAGTTGCTGCTACAGTAGCTGTGAAGCTACTGTTTTAAATAATCTATATTTTATTGTAAACTTTTGTCAATTGTTCATTTTTTCACTCACATTTCTCCTCAGTGAAGATGCTTACAGAAAACAGTCACCAAAGTTTATTATCCTGAAGTGTGGTTCCACACGATAATGCCATATCTTCAGTAACAAGAATAATTATTTTTCCCTTGCAGCATATTGATTTAAAAATCCCTCTCCCTCTCTCTCTTTTTTAATGCAAATGTCCATAAGGTTTCATATTATGGCTTTTACAGTTCTACTTTCTGTTTTCCACTATATACAATATATGAATTATATTGTGGTTGGCTGGCTGTCTGTTTACCTGCAGACTCTCTCTGGACTGACTGGCTTGTGTTTCAATTCTCCAGATATAGCCTCTGCACGGACCCAACAGAAAACACCGCTTCCCACAGTTCCACTATTTTGATGTGACATCACCGCTGATGCAGGCATGACGTGTCCCTCTGTTGTGTGTAAGCGTGGCTGTGGTCACATGACCTGGTAGCCGTGGAAATGCATTTACAGAGCTATTGCCTCATGACAGCAGTCCCTGCTGATTAAACTGTTCCAGCTTTCAGTGGACATGCCACAATATTAAACATTTTCAGTTGCTGTTTGTTAAGCTCCAAGAGCTGGAAATTGATGTTTTAAGATTGTTTCTTATTTCCTGGCACATGAGTTCTCAATGTACCTTTGTCAGAAGTACAGGGTCATCAAAAAGGAATTCCAGGATTCAGTTGTTTAATATGTGGGTAGATTTGGGACATATGATTTAATGTTTGTATTGGAATATTAAAAAACTCCAGGATTTATCCTGACTTGTCCTGTGCACTGCTGCTGTCACAGTGAATGTTACTATGCATTAGTATTTCTCTTTTCACTATCTCTTCCAGCCCATTCAGGGCCCTGGGCTCTTATTAAGTTCTAAGTTCCATAATTATTTTTTCACAGACAGTAGGACTCCTTGGACAGCGATAAGCTCGTCACAAGGCGTCTATCTAAACACTGAGCAACACAAACACGGAATAAACGCATACACACACCAAACATCCATGCCTTAAGTGGGATTTCAGTCCATGACCCCACCTTCCAAGTGGGTGAAACTGTTCATGCCTTAGACCGCACAGCTACTGTGACCAGTGCATTAGTAGTTGCTTGGGGGTATTCATGTTATGTGATTGGTTAGTCAGTTAGTGGATTGGCATCCATTCAGCAGAAAGCTAATTATGTGCTATGGTGTACCCGGTTCAAGTCAGTTTTGATCATTCAACTTAATTTTTGATGTACATATGGAACAGACAAATCAGTTACTCAGGTTAAAGAAATTGGCCGGGCCTCAAAGGAGTCCTGACATAACACCACTTGATTTTTTCATTTGGGGGTATGTGAGAAATGTCTGTGATGTAAAAATTTGTAATTTGTTCACCTATGACAGAATCACAGTAGCTATAGCAACAGTTCCACCAGACATATTTCACTGTACCTGAACAGAAACAGAGTCCCACTTAGATGTTTGTACAGTTACAAATGGTGGTGACATCAAACCTCTTATGGTATGATGTTAAATTTTGAGAGTTCTTACACATTTTCTGAAAAAGATATCAGAGTTTCTTACTGTATTTAAAAAGATATTAAATTTTGATATCCTGGGCATCTTTTTCAATGACCTTGTATTGTCGATGTGCATGCCACGGACACTTTCACAGGGAAACATCTTTGCCAGCACGTGATGCATGTCAACACTATTCCCATGAACTTCCAGTAGGTGGTGGGAGCAGCTATGTGTATGCTGTTTCTTTACAGTACTTCAAGAATGATATTTGGAATTTGAAGGCTTGGAAAGAAATTTTTGTAAGTAAGATAGAATTTATGCAGAAATTAACATGCTGGTAGTAAAACCCAGTATCACCACTGAATAAAAAGGGCAGACATCATTTAAGAATATTTAACATTTAATGTTATGATGAAAATTTATATGACCTGAAAAAAACATACTGAGATGACGAACTTGACATATTCTGAACACACAAAGAGGACATTGTGTTTTAAATGATTTGTAATGAAATAAAGTGAGAATTATGTAAATACATATTTCTCCATGCCCCTTAGTTGCAAATTATGTTCTTTGGTGGGTAAAAGCAGAAACTGTTAGTTGAATATTTTTTTTTTTTGTTTCTAAGGGTAGATTATGTTGTAACTTCTTCAGTAAACTGTATAGGAAGAAAACTAATGAAAATTACAGTATCAGTATTACCAACATCAGCTGTCAAAATAACCATACAACATAATCATGTAACAAAAACGCAAATGGAATATGCTTATATATACTGAGCAGATACTGAAGGAATACTTTGGTGATTTAAGCTGTTTTAGCTTAACAAGAATGATTTGTTCATATAAATCTTCTGTAATATTAATGCTTTTTCATACTTTACATAGTTCCAATAATGAAAACTACACAATGCAAATAAAGGAAAGGAACACCAGTTTTTCATTTTCTGCTAATATAATGACTAGTTTGCACTCGTTTTACTTTTTTGTATTATAAAGAAAATGTTCACACAAGTTGGACAGTTTTTGAGAACAATTATGTTTTACAAACTTTTAATAGACTTGTATATTTACTCCTGTGTAGGTCATTACCACGAAAAATATAAAGTCAAATGTGGAAACTTTTGTTGTTGTCAGTTTCAGAAATTGCGGACTCTCTTTCTACTAATTTGACACAAATTCTTAGCTGTGACTGCTTAAACCTTAAATACAGAAAAAGAACGGATTTATAAATATACGTGGTGTGTTCAAAAGGTATCAAACCTTTGGTCGGCAGAAATGCATTTACTGATTTTGGGTACAAAACACTAATCCCCTTCAAAGTAGTCTCTTTGGTAATGCACACACTTCTCCCAGCGCTTCCGCCATTGTTGGAAACACTTCTGGAATGTGTCTTTTGGCATGGTGATCAGGTGGGCTGTCGCATTCTGCATGATGTCTTCTCTTGACTCAAATCAGGTTCCTTTCAGCCGCATTTTCAGCTTGGAAAATAGCCAAAAGTCACACGGAGCCATGTCAGGGGAGTAGGGAGCCTGACGAACCACGTGGATGTTGTGTTTGGTGACAAAAGTGTGAATCAGATGTGCAGAATGGGTGGGTGCGTTATCATGATGGAGCTGCCAAGTTTTTGCTGCCCACAGATCCGGTCGTTTGTGCCGCACAGCATCACGAAGGCGACGAAGGACCTCCTTGTAGTATTCCTTTGTGATGGTTTGGCCTTGTGGTGTGTACTCATGATGCACAACCCCACAGGAGTTGAAGAAAACGGCCAACATGACCTTGACATTGCTGCCGACCTGCCATGCTTTCTTTGGCCTCGGGGATGCTGGATGTTTCCACTGTGACAACTGCATCTTGGTTTCCGGGTCATACCCATAAACCCACAACTCATCGCCTGTCATCATGGTGTTCAGAAAGTTGGAGTTACTGTTTGCATTGTCCAGCATGTCCTGTGTAATTTCCAGATGGCGTTGATTCTGCTCCATTGTTAGCAGTTTCAGTACGAATTTCGCGGACACTCTCCTCATGCCAAAATCCTTGGTCAAAATTGAATGTACCGATCCAGTGCTTACCCCTATCTCGTCTGCAAGTTCTTGGACTGTGATACGACAGTCCTTCATGACCAAAGTCCACACTTGCTAAATGACATTCTCATTTCGGCTTGTTGAGGGTCTGCCTGAACGCAGTTCGCTGTCCACTGATGTGTGGCCATCTTTGAAGCGGTTGTACCACTCCTTTATCCATGAGTTGCTCATGGCATCGTCCCTGAAAGCCTGTTAAATCTTGCAAATGGTTTCCACTTTGGTATCGCCAAACTTTTGGCAAAATTTGATGCAATATCACTGCTCATGTTGTTCAGTCATTTTACGCCTTACTGGAATCCGACGAGCGCTCACTACACGTCCTCGCTCATAGGCCGACTGCCAGAGACTGACGCTTTCTGTGGGTGGGAAAAAATTCACGACTGCGCATGAATGTCCCCTCCACATCTCTACCGAAGGGAGCCTCCCGCGCTTCATTGGTTTACGCGGGAAAAAAGAAGGTTCGATACTTTTTGAACGCACCACTTAAATAATATACCATAGAAACATTATGATTTCAGGAGCTTTTTTTATGTTGTTTTATTCCACATTCTTAAAATGTTTTGAAGCCTTCAGAGTCCATAGTGCCACACTTTTGTGTGTAATTTGTAATTGCTTGTCTCTTCTGTATTGCATAATTTTCATTGCAGCATAATTGAATGGTGATAATTCATTTTTTTATTGACCATTTCAATGGCTGTGTTTCTAATAAATTATGTATTTCAGTGTACATTAACCTCATGTTACATCTTCATGTTCACAACATGTACACCTCATTGCTAGATGGTATGAGACTCAGTCCATAGACCCCTTCATGTTCTTCATGTGAAGAGTGACCAAAATGCAGACTTGGCTGTTACACTTACCATCAAACAACTAACTAGGACATGTCTTTTAACAGCAGTCCCTCTGGCCCAGTCCCCCAGCATGACTTCCCCTGCATCCCCCCAAGGCTATCACACCCCTATTGATGACAACGAAGAAGAAGGAGACCTCCCTCCCCTCACACCACGTGGGGCAGGCTCACTACTGCAAGCACCAACACCCAGTTCTGCCATCATGACAGTGTCATTGGATGGCTACCTGGAACCACAGCGCATGTCATTTAGCTCACCCCCCACCTCTGAGCTGATTCCCCGTGCGCCCTCGCTTGATATGGACAGCTTCCCAGTGTTCTCCCCACCACCATATGGTGCCGTGGTGGGGCACAGCACAACTGGTAGCAGTTTGGGTGGCGGTCATCGACGTCAGTCGTCCATCGGTCCCCCCTGGATGCATCCGCTCGCCACCCCACGCCCCTCTGTCTCTCTGTCATCGCCGCAGTCCCACCACACATGTAATGAGACCTCACCTTGCTTGCATTTAACTGGCACCATTCTCACTGCATCCTGACCACCAGCCCACTCTTTGTAGTTTCACTAGTAGCTCTTAGCTTAGTGATACTGTAGCTGCCTTTCATGTTCTGTGGCTGATGTTGTACATAAGTGATTGAATATGAGAATACCAGACAAGACCAGTGGAATACTGAATGCAGGTTTTATCATGTTCACCTTGTACTCATCCCAGTTCCAGACAGATCTAGTTCAACTGTTTGAATGTGTCTGAAGTTTATATTTATTTTTCTCTCCAGAATTTGGTTTATTTTCTTCAACATTATGTCTTTAACCTGTGGAGAAACATCACAAATTTTACTGTAATTATCTTCATTCCTGGAGCAGTAGAAAATGTTCAAGCTTTTTTATTTTGTTTTTTTACTGTAAGTGCATAAGTTAATGTATTAATTTTTAAGTTTCTTATTGAAGTTTTTGTTTATATCTTTATTGTTGTGCTATTCTGTTTTGTTTTTGAAAGTGTCTTCTTTTATTTTTGGTTCACACTCCTCAGCACCACCTGGGTCTGTTCGGCGATATCCAAGAACAAATCGTGATGGTAATGCACTGTTTGTGATAAGCTTTGCTCACAAATGGGTCAGCTTTGGTGGAAGGCTGATGAAACATGTTTCTTAGCTTGGTTGCTGGGATGTCATTCCATGTTTATCATATTTCCTTTTAACAAACACTTTCCACAACTTTATGGATTAAAAACTTATGTGATAAAGTAACATTGCCAGTAATAATTAATGATAAAATCCCTTGCAGAATATGATTACAGGATAATAAAATTAATATACTAATCTGTTTATTTCTTTTCTTTAAAGAAACCGTTTTTAGAGCAGTACAGATGCATTTTTCCTTTCAGACGTTAAACAGAACTCGCAGAACAAATGTGTCCAGGTGGATATATCATGTATATTCACTCCTGTGTTAACATGTGCCATGAAAGAATAATGAAGAAATATTATAATTTAGTTCCCAGTGAGAATTTTACTAATTAAAATATTTTTAGTTACATTTCATTAAACATTTGGTAGATAAAGAAAACATTACAAAGAAAAAACTTTTGGAACTTGTTCTTTGTTGTAGTAAATGTGCCATCGAGATCTTTAAATTTGAGAAATATTTTATGTTGTATGCTTTTCTTTTGGCTGTTTTCAAGATATAAGATGTTGACATAACAGTTTGTGCTGTGTGACTAATGTGCACTTCCTGTAATCAGAAATACAAAAAGCAAATACTCTGTTCTGATACAAATTCATTCATTTTACATAACCAGGATGACTTAACTACACCATTCCAAAATTTAAGGTTCTCTTTTATTTTGACTGAATCATTCATAGGTTTTATTTAAACCTATACAGAGAAATTACAAAAACACACAGAAAATCTGTACCTCACTCAAGTGTTTGTTATATTTTCCAAAACAGTGTGAGTTCAAATTTAGAGTTACAAGTCACCTGTTGAAATTTTTATAAAGTGTGGATTATTATAGTAAACTAATCTTTTGTTTTATCCCTTACTGTAGTATTTTATAACATTGTATTATACTCTGCTTTTAGTTTCCATGTTTTTTATTTTCCTTGGCTGGAAACTGACTGTTGTTTTTGCCCGATGTTAGCACTTTAACACTGTTTTAGATTCTGGATGCAGTTTCAAGTTTTTATTTTTCTCATCAAGTTTTCGGTTTCAAATGCATGTCATTACTATCTGCTTGTGTATTAGCATATTACCCACACTTATTGCAGTCATAACAGGAACTGAATACATGAAGCATTTATGTAGGAGTGAAAAAGAACTGAAGCTGAGAGCAGAGAATAATTGCATTTGCAATATAGCATTTGGATTGTTGATGTTATACTCACCAGGCATTACAAATTTGGCAGAATAACCTGTGGGGTATTACATCATTACAATTACGTATGCTGGAACTAGCTGTATTGCTAACACAGCTTCTAAACACCGACATCCTTGATCATGCCTGCATGAAAAGGATCTTCAGTACTGAATCAGTAAGCTATTGAAGCCTTGTTTTACAATTTGATATGCCTATTCAGTTGCCATTGCTGAATTTATTCCCTCTGAATTCTACTTCACATTGGGATCCTTTGAAACACACTTTGAGAACCACTGACACAGACCACAGTCCTACAAAATTTTTGTCAAATTATTCAATCTTGCTTGATTCTGTACATTGTATAACTAAAATACTGACTATAAGCTACAACATATCACTCTCCGTTGCAACTGAAACTTGTTAAGGCATGCTTAAAATTATAATTTTTAGTTATGAATAAAAGTGGAAGTAATATAAGTAAACTCCCTGTTATCCACCATGTATTGGGTATGGGGTCTGCCAGTTGCATGAAAGAAACTGTTATAAAAACCCAATACAGAGTCAAAACAACACATTTTCACTTTAGTCCTTGCATAGGAGTCTTCATAGGGCACACAACAGATTGATGAGTGGAGGATTTTTTTTATATAAATACTCTAATGCTATCACAAATCTAACTAGCACCAACTCTGAAGGTACCTGCATGATGGAGGGTGATAGCCTACTTAGTGGTGGCTGGGAGAACTGCTGCATGGCAGCTGGGCATATATGCATCACAAATTTGTTTTTGTTTTTTAAATAATTTTATAAAAATATGAAGGTCTCTTTGAAATTGTTGGGGGTGCGCGGTAGCGTAGTGGTTGAGGCGCTATGCTACAAGCCGAAAGGTCGCAGGTTCAAGTCCCGATGAGGTCATTGGATTTTTTTCAGTTGATCTAATCCTTCCAGCCACACTAGGCCCTGGGGTTTACTCAGCCTCTAACAGAAATGAGTACCAGGAATTAATTAAATAATTTTTCTGGGGAGTAAAGTGTGGCCAGCGCATAAGGCTGACAACCTTACGCCATCTTTGAGCCGATTGTCTAGATAATGTGGGACCTTGAACATCTCACAACCCTATGGGCCTTCATGGCCTGGTACAGGGATAGCTTTACTTTTTACTTTACTTGAAATTGTTGCCAATTGGATGGGAATTCTGGATGCTTGGATACCAGAAAACCAGGAGTTTACTGATTTTGTTTTTGTCATGTTATGATTGCAGTAGCCGGTATCATGCAGTATCACTCGTTCAGCATGCAGCTTTTGTCAGTTAAAATGAGCTTTGAAATATCTCCTGTGTCAGATATCATTCTGTCTTGTAGAATTTGTGACTTAATTTGATGCTAATGTCAGGAATCTTACACCTATACACAGTGCATGCTTGGCAGGTGCCAGGAAGTATATGTTTGAGGTGTAAGACGTACTGCATTAAAAATTGCTGTTGTAATATAGAGTTACCACTCTTGCTTCGTATTCAGAGTTTCCCAGATCATAGTTTCAGTCTGGAGAATGGCTATTCTGTTATTATGATTTTCCTCATTCTCCCCAAACAGATACAAGACAGAATCTAACCCTGCTGCGTTCATTTGAACATTCATTTTATACTTTAATTTTCCCCATATGTTATCTACTAAGCTGGTTTCCTAGTTGTAGTATAGAGGAAGCATGCTTCCCATTTTTGCGTTCTCATAAAATTTTTACTATAAAATGTATCCAACTTTAAATTATTCTGGATCTTGCATTAAATAAATCATAATCTGGGTTAGGAAATGTTAAAATAGGCTGTGACCACTACTTCTGCGTCTGTTCCACTTCGGTAATCATACTTTCATTAACAGTGTAACCTTGGCAGTTGAAGTAATGTCATCAAATAAATTAAGAATCAATCGTTTAGTGAGTCGGTCTCATTATGAAGTGACAGTGAGAACAGTTATTCCAGTTGTATAGACTATGGAAGTTTTTTTGCCCTATTTATTAACAGTGATGTCATTTTTCCTCTTATAAATGACGTAAGGTAGAAACTAGGATTTTGGCACATTCACAATGAAAAATTAAAAAAAAAAAATTTCCATTTGGTTTACCATATCTGTCTGTTCATCTGTCTATATTGAAAAACTGAAGAACCAATGAATGGATTTTCATAACATTTGTATTTTTTTAGTTTTACCAAAATCTTTCATGATATTTCAATTTTGAACAAAATCTGACGGCAACAGTGGGCGTTTTACACAAAGGCTGCACACATTTCTGCATGCATCTTGAGCTTAATTTGTTAAATATTTGTTAGAGCAAAACATGTTTAGCCAAAAGTTGTAGAGAGAAGAGACCCTCATTTTATGCCAAATTATACTTTTTCTCCCCATTTTTAAAGTAAGTAAATAAAAGTGATATTTGTAATGAGCCATATCATAACTCAAGAGTAATTGGTCAGAGTTTAATCACATCTTATACTGAAAGTCCTTGCTGTTCCACCCATCCTGTTTTATGCTGTTTGTAGAAAGATGTCAGAAGTGAGCATTCAAGAATTAAAATCTATAGGCAGTAACTGAGGTATTGTTACAGTACTGGTGTGCACACATTTCCTAACTTGTTTATTTCTAGTTACTCATATAGCTGTAAATAATCAAGACTCCAGAATTTTTTCCTTTCATCATATCTTTTTACCCGTGACGCTGTTTTGAATGTACAATCATTATTGGCTGTTAGAAGTTTCAAGACTGTCTACAGTCTTGGAGATTGCTTATGCATTAAACTCTTTGGTTGTCTGTTAATCACACGAAAATGAATTTTTACTTTCTTAACAGTCATTATTCTCGATTCTTAGCGAAGTTCCAGACTACCTTGTCTGATTGTAATGTACAAAGCTTTTAGAATTAAATTTCTTCATTCTTGTCATCCATGTGTTCAGATCTTTTGTCCTTATCTGAGCTCTAATTCTGGAGAATGTATGGGTTTGTAAAATAGCATAGCAGATTCCTGAAATGTCTTGTACTATTTTGTTTGGAGAGAAAACCCCTTTTTATAATTAAACCCATCTTTAGAAACCATTTCAGATAAACTGAGCAAGCTACACAAATTTGATTTGATTTGAAAATTGCCCTTTGTAAGCATTAGATGAACGGAAAATGAATTAGAGTATACACAAACTAATGACTTTCTCCTCCATTTCTACTCACATTCTCGAGATGTTCCCTGTTCTGCCTATCTGCTTGTGCTGTGCAGTAAGAAATTTAGAGCTTGCATGGATTATATGTGTTATCCAGAATGTTACTGCATGTTTTTGTACATACTGGGGCTTAATTTCAGGTGATTGTATGGATGAATTTTACGTGACCTCCCTTCACAATTCATATTCATAACCTAATATTTTGTTAGAATAATTGATGGACTAAATAATAACAGAAGCTGCAACCAGAGGCGTGTTATGAAAGAGGAGAACAATATATTTCACATTTTGTTCTGAAAACCTCAAAGGGAGAGGCCACTCAGCACACCAGGTGTGGATAGGAAGATAACATTATTGAATATTAGAGAAATATGCAGATGTGAATAACACTGAACTTTCTGAGGGTAGGGTCCAATGTAATACAGTAATAATCGAAGAAAGTTTAGTTTCATTAGAGGAAATTTCTAATTTTATGAACAACTGTAATCTGCTCAAGGAAGAATGTATGAGATGGAGTTATTCATTTATAAGTCAGATGTCTGGTAAAGGCTTAAATGAAGTGTTAAATCATACTGTGCAAACATAAGAATGTTGTCTCTTATCATAGTTATCTTTGGAATTAAAATATTGTTATTGACTTGGCCCAGTTGACAGAATCTTATCATATGTAGCATACCACACTGAACACACTGAATGACATTTGTTGCATCTGGCATGTTTTCTGAAACTGTGGATTGTGATCCTCCATGAAGTTACCAAATTCTGTAGTTATTTAAAATATATTTATGTTCATGTACAGTTTTGACAAGTCACTAAAATTTAATGTAAGTGCCTTCACAATATGCAGCTGCATTTGGAAAACCATTTCGCAGTTATTTATGTGATTACATGAACATTTTATAGCTCACTGTAGGTGTAAAAAGTTTGTAAAGCTATTTAAGTTCCTGCTGTCACTGTACAGTCCGACAGAGATCTGCAGTGATGTGCTGAACTGCATTTTTTGCTGACCTGGAGATATTAGGAGGGTCACATAAATTTATGTATTGTTTTAGGGTTTTGAGTTATCATAGAGTGAACACCCAGAAAATTGAGTGGCAGTAGTCAAGGGCATTTACTGCTGCTCTAATGGATTAGGTACAGCAAATTTTAAATGGCAAGTGCTTTAATTTTTTAACAGTAACTGTAAAGGGGCTCCAACCCTTTGCGATTGAAATTAACTGTTTTATAAATATTATGACATCTGTAATTATGATTCATTTTCAGACTCTTTCAGTGCATCATAGTTGACAAATACAGTTATTAATAAAGGTAGTTCACAACTGTTCTTCAGTTGAACATGTTTCCAAGGCATTTCCCTTTTTGCTGTTTTATTTGTCAACTGTGTCAGTTGCACATGGTGATTCTTGTTCCTGTCCTTATCAGAATGTGATGTACCAAGCCAGAAGGATGTCAGGATAACATAAATTACTCCAAACATATTCTTATCCTTTTGGCAGACTTGGAAGTATGAGTACACATTACACATGTCTACAAGTAACCTGGATATCTCATGTTTAGATTATACCAGATTATTTTGTATCCTGAATTTATTGATAAAATTTTGATGAATTTTGATACTGAGAAAACCATTTTTTCTAGCAGTAAGTAATAACCCAACATTTTTTTTTCATAAAAAAGTAATAATAATGCAAAACCTGTCCAAATTCATAAATATTTCAACATATAGATTTTTCCTGTTTGCTTTTCTTGAGTAGCATATCTTGAAGTGTATTTTTGTCAGACACAGTTTAAGAGTAATCACTTGTATTATTGTCATATAGAATTAATTTCTGAATTAATGTCATTCTGTAAATTTGCTTGCATTGAGAAAACTTTTAAAGTTTGATTAAAGTTAAACTTGTTGGTCAGGCACAAATAGATATTTTTCCCCCATAAATTGGGTATTATTTAAGTGTATTAACATTTTGAAGCTTGTTTACAGGTGTTCTAAATGAACACAGCTGATAAAGAATGAAATAACTTCACTCATGTTGAAGATACATGGAAGCTGTTTGAGGTGAAGAATGTTAAAAGCTCAATAATATTTTGTCATGCTAATAGATCTTAATATGTGCCCCCCTTACAGTGCAGCAGACATCCAACCAATATTTTATTCTGTCCAGGTGTTTCTTAACATCTTGGGGGTTATAAATGTTACTGCCAATAAAAAAAACTAACTGCATTCTCAGAGAAAACACATGCAAGTGGTGTGTTTAATTCTGGTCCATCACACTAATATTATGAAAAAGTTAAATTGTTCTGTTCAGTGTGACTGGTTATGATTTTCTTATTTCAATTATTCGTGCCCTTACATGTTTCAGTCTTCAGAGACCATCTTCAGAGGGACACCTTTTACATCAATACAGTTAGAAACCACTATTACAGTACATGTTCTAAACGTCAAAATATATACATACAATATAAATAATATACAATTGACTGTAAAATCCAAAGTCTATACAACTACAGCAGCTGTTCCAATACTTTAAAATGAAGTAATAATAAAAGGGACAACATGAACCAGCTTTGTTTACGAATTCCAATAGAATCTTAACAAACTAACTATAAATATTTTAAAGTATGGAACAGCCGCTGTAGTTGTAAAGACTTTGGATTTTACAGTCAATTGTATATTATTTATATTGTATGTATATATTTTGACTTTTAGAACATGTACTATAATAGTGGTTTCTAACTGTACTGATGTAAAAGGTGTCCCTCTGAAGATGGTCTCTGAAGACTGAAACATGTAAGGGCACGAATAATTGAAATAAGAAAATCGTAACCAGTCACACTGAATGAACCAATTTAACTTTTTCAGATGCAGGTGGGTTTCAGTCAGAAGTGCAAAAACTCACCAAGTATTGTGCTTGTGACATTTGATAACATCCACTGGTGCTTGTACAATAGCTGTTGATTGATTTGTGCAAAATAGCATCATTTGGACTGCAAGAGAATTCAATGCTGTTACTGGCTGGCAGAATTTAAGTTTCACAAGACTGCAGTGCAAGATCAGCCAGTATCCACCAAAGAGCCACACAGTTGTTAATTGGCACCAGCATTTGCTACAATATGGTGTTTCTAGTAACACAGTGCAGGTGCTGGACTGTGGACAACACCTGAACAAGTCAGAGAATTTCAGGAAGCCTTCCAATGAAGTCTGTGGAAGTCATTTGGTGAGCGAACTGTGAATTATGAACTCCTTGTGCAACAGCCCATGATGTAGTATGTAAGTGGCTGAAATTCAAGACATAAATTGTTTCTGAAAGCTCAGGAAAATAACTTGCTATGGTGCTATGACTTCACTGCCAACATTCTGTCTTTAATAGACAATGACAAGGACTCCCTCAGAAGGTCGACTTCAGTCACAAGGGTACTTTTAACATCTTGGGTAAGGATATTCACCATAATTTTCACATTTGTGGATCTCAGAATTCTCATGATATGACGGGACATGAACAAGCTAGCTGAAAATTGAATGTACAGTGCAGATTAACAAACACAGGAGAGATAGGGTCTTCTTTGAAAGAACAATCACAAATGCTGCATACCTTAATGTGCTAGACAGTTATGCCGTGCTGCAGGTACCTGATGAATATATCTCCCAGCAGGATGGTCACCACCACATTTCTGGATACCTGTAACTGGATCTCTCAGTGCACAATTAGCAGGAATGTGAACTGGTCAAAGTGGCACCCTTCTATGGCCATTCCATCACCTGATCTGACCTGACTAGACTTCTTTCTTTGGGAATACAGCAGAGATGTCATGTGTCAGACCAAAATCATTGACCTGTCTGATTCACGCTATGGGATCATCAGTGCAATAATGTCAGCAACTCTGAAGATACAAAAAAATCACCTGGACAGAAACAGAATATCGGTTAGATGTCTGCTTCCTTGCAAAGAGAGGCATATATCAGGATCTGCTGATGTGACAAAATGTTTGATGAGTTTTTACCCCTTTCATCTCAAATAACTTTCATATGTCTTCATTCGAACAGAAGTTAATTAGTATGTCATCTGTGTTCATTTTGGGCACACTGTTTTATTTTACCTTGTGTATCACATTTTTATTTCACATTTTCATGTATTTTTTTTTTGGCAGTTTTGTAACTGCTTAATTTATAACTGAATTGCAGTTAAATATAATATGCTTCGATCATATTTTACTCTGGCTTGGTAAGTCTCATTTTTTGTACATATTAGTACACACAGTTCTTGCTGAAGGACCAGAACTAACTAATATTACCAGTGGCTCTTCAATTGTGTTTGTGGCGTAATTTGCTTCTTTTTCATGAGAACACTTTATAAGACAAACTCTAAAGGTCATAAGTTTTTCAGACAATGGTGAATAGTGTAATATTAACAGTATGATATCGTGAGGCCTACATCATGAATATCTTTGCCTATCTTTTTAAATTGTGTGGTGTTTTATTATGTTCTGAATATCAGAAATCATAGCATACACCATTTTGCAATTCATATAGAACAGTCCATTATTTTAATCTAAATCATTCAGTGCTGGATTTCATTTTGTGAAAGAAATGATTAGCTATGGCATAAGTTACATAATGCAGAAACAGAGGAATGTACAGTAGTCTGTCAGGGATGCCATATCACGGGGTTTGAGATAGTGGAGGAAGCCAGAACAGTGTCTGCAGATTTGTGGTAGTGTCAGTGGGAGGGACCTGCATGTAATGTGTCAATTCTGACATACAGTAGTTTGTGAAGAAACTGAAATTCTAGTCTTAAACTACAAATTCCAGTATGGGGATTGTAGGATAGCATGGTATAAGTTAGCATCAAGAAAGTGGTAGTACTGCAAAGTAAATGAAGGAAAAAGACAGGACGAGGAGGGTCCCAGAAATGTTGCTGGATGGAAATAACTGCTTCTGATTTGTTCATTTCATAATTTGTCGTCGTCATTCAAACAGGAAGTCTACATTGGTGTTAAGGATAAACAAGAACCCCTACATGGCATTGAACTGTTTTGAGCATTGATTGGCTGAGGGTTTTGATTACAAATAGTGTTCATCATGTTAGGTTTAGTAACAAAGACTCAACCTTACTCTTATTCCATGAATCATCGTTATTCACTGAAAGACGTGGCTCCACGTGTTTCAGGTATATTAAACAGGAAAGCTTGAATGTACTAATGATGTTCTGAAGAGAGTGCTGTTGATTCAAAGGGCAGGGCCTGAGGTACAAAACTTTTTTTTAGTCTGGTTGAAGATGTGGATGTCATTCAGGAAGCAGTGGAAGGAGTTGGAGTCCAAAATACAAATATCCTGGGAAACATTGTTGCTGTGGGTGGGTTGGGGGCAACATAACTTAGATGTCTGTCAACAAGCAGGGAAGATTCTGAATAATCACTTCTTACTACAGATGAATGAGCCCTTTGATGTGGAGGAATTTAAGAGTGATGAATCCAAATACATATGAAACATTGAATCATTTGTTACACATTTGAAAGAGCAAGCACCCTGTTGTTGTTTCAGAAATAATGACTGAGCACCACAGATTAAGTCTGAAGTAGGAAGTTCCTTAGGACTTCTGATTTCTCTGCTAAGTATATATACCAGACTTTGCAACAGTTAGTCAGCCTTGCTATTAACTAACTAAGAAGACTGTTGATTTCTGTTGGGGATAACAAAAAGCTATTGAAATCATGAAGGACCAAATTACTTTACCATTTACTCTGGGTTTTTTCCAGGGTAGTGCCAAAACTAATGGTAGCAGATGCTAGTCCTGGATTTGAAACATTGTTTATGGAGGTTCAGGATGAACCCTGGGCTATATATATGATATGCCAGTCTAAAATCCTACCTTATAGATGCTCCCATTGAAAATGGATTTCTACTTTCATCCTTGCCTGTTATACACAGAGGTCAGAATGGTCATAGGTCACACCTTGAGGCATAAGAAGCAGTACACAATTTGAAAGCAGCCTGAGTAAATGTACTAATATCTTCTCAGGTGATCAGCTGTGTTCGTGTTGAGGGTTGACATCAAACCTGATGGTGGGGATCTCTGAAACTTCAGATTTTTACCCTTCATTGACGTGGCTGATAGCTTGACAGGATTTTAATACATTTCTTCACCATAGAAGCTTCAAATCCTACGTAGCTTGAGTAAACATTGCTTCTTAGCCCTTTTAAAATTAATGACATCTCAGAAATATTCAGATTCTATCTGCTACATGCATTGCATCTTTCTATTTGTATGTCATTTCGTGTTATAGGTCTTTTGCTCCAGTTATGTTCCCTTTCTCCATTTTGTGTGTTAACAGTTGCAACCACTAGACTGCCATAACCCATACCAGTAACTCCTAAGGAAAGTACATTTCATTAATTGCTGTTCTCAATTTTCAGGACTAATTAAGGTTTATTTATAAAAATGCATTGTAAATATTGTGTAACTAATTTTTTCTTTGTAAATATAAATATGTATGTGAACTTACCCAAGCCTGTCAGCCTTGTGTTTTGATTGCTGAACATTTTGCATGTGTGTAAATAAAGTGAATGAAAATCATTTTTAATTACTGTTGTCTTGTGTGAATAAATATAAAACACATAATTGATTATAGAACCACTGTTTTTATGCAAGTTCTATGACAAAATTTTGCAGAATTTGGAGCCGATTTTGACGATACTGGTTTGAATTTTGTGTTGCGTTATATCTAGGATACAAATACATTCTGTTTTTCTGCTTCCTGTATGGTAGGAAAGTTTAATTTCACTATCAGTAGAGAACCTGTTTGGAGCAGAACAGGCTGGCAGAGATATCTCATTTTGTGTGTAGGAAGAATTGATTGATAAACAGGGTACTCAAATGTGATTGGTGTCTAATCTTGTAAAGTAACAGAGTGTGATCCTAATCATTTTTAGTGATTGAAAAAGTAAGGGAAACATTTTATTGTAAAAATTCATAGCAGGTTGAAATTCTGTTGGATATATCATAATTCCACCAGGAAGCTCCATAAGTTCTGAATCACCTGGATTCCTTTTGAAGGCCATTGAAGCCAGTTTAAATGTCTTAAGATCATAGATTGCTTGAGAATATAGCCTCATATAAGTCAAACACTGTCTCTGATCAACCATGTTGCTTGACAAAATGAATGTTGATATTGGGCTCTAAAAATATTATGTTGAATATGAAGCACTTAAGTGACTTTTATCTTTATATAACTTTATAGAGAAATGTAAATTAAGTTAAAATAACTCTCTTAGATTCCATTAAGAGACTGATTAAATTCTGTAATATTACATGATAATATTTCTTAACTCTACTCCAATTTAATGCAGATTCGTTATTCTAGTTGAATAATTTGCAGAACTCTTTTGAGTAGTTTTTTTACTTCTTTGTTCTGGATGTTTTCAGCCGTTCGCTCTGGTGATTACTACATGTTTGAAGAGCTGGATGATGATGTGCTGGAAGAGAAGGATGAAACATCCTCAGATGATGAAGGTGGCAAGCATGATGGTGAGAGGCGCATAACTCTTAGTAAGGTAAGGAGCTTTCTTGTTGAGGTTTTGGTTGAAAATAGAGAAGGGATGGCACGTCTGTTTGTGGCACAAGAAATGACTGAGTTAATCTACAGCAGTGGTTTCCAAGCTTTTGCACTCATGAGCCCCTTCCTTCAAGAATCATAATGTGTGGACCCTTATTCAGAATAATGCCTCTTTAGTTGTATTTATTTATTTCGAATATTTCTACCTAGTTTGTTCTTTTATTGTCATTTCCTCTAGAAAGTTCCTTAATCTGACCCAGTCCCACCTGCTGTATGATGCTTACAAATAATTTATTTTTGGCAAGGAAACAAGGTGTCACAACCATACTTCTGAGCACCACAGTGAAATGGAAACACAATGAAAAATGAAGTTGTCAACAAATATGTCAGCCCCACAAATCTCTTTACTTCTCATGTTAATCGTGGATCACATTTCTGGATTCTTTGATCTGAAACTCAGTATATTAAATCATATATTTCATAATTTTTATAATGTTCTAAATAACTTGAAATTGTCCATAATCATCTCTACTTTTGATATGGTATTTCGACGTTTTGGTTCCCAGTTTTTGGGTTATTATAGAAAATAATAATCCATTAAAATATATGCTCTTTGTAATGTCTCCAGTTATGGTATTTTAACCTGTCTAGCCTTTGTCAGCATGGAAAACATGAAGGAACCCACTTCTAGAGTGGAAATCTCACAAGACAGGATTTTGGTTACTCCCAGTAATAGGATGGTGATGTCATACGTGTACTTTTGAACGAATATTTAGACAATTTAAACATTTATTTGAGGGTGATCTAATTATGTACATTGGAACCTTAGAATTGGTTAGAGGATAAGTTTTGATATGGTGCTGTCATTTCTTCTGAAATGTTATGGCCTTACCAGTTCCTGGATACAGCCTTCAAGACTGACATGGAACGGGCAGCAGAATTGGCTCTTGCAAAGGGTACAGCGGAGGAGGATGTTGCTGATGGTGGTCGACGATCTTCAGTCAAACTAACACGAAACAAATCGTCCTTCTTCACATGCGAGACAGAGATCACACCCCAAGCGCAAGCAAGCAGTCCTTCTTTACGTAGTGACTATGTGAGTCATATGTTTCTGTTTCTTGCTGTCTCAAATGTTATTTCTCTTGCATCTTCCTTGATTTCTTGTGTATATCACTTCATGGTTTCTGTTTATTGCTTATTATCTTTCTGTCTGGTATTCATCTACACGTCTTGTTATTTACATTCTTAGCCATGTACTCTTTCATTTATTGCATTTGTTTGCATCTGTGTTGTAAGAGACTGTAGGATGATTAGGCTGTTCAGATTTTCAGTAATTCGTATAGCCATTTTATTACCAGTGTTTTCTTCTGCATCTGAAGTATTACAGCATTCTGTTTTGGTTACCGGAAGAGTCTGGTCTGATGACACAAACTGTTTCCTGTTTGGGTCATTACAGTTCAGTTAGCAGAATGTTGGGCTTACAAGCTAATGATCAGGAATTGAGTCCCAGTAGGAGCAACCTTTATCATTCACCCTGAAGGACACTGGTGGTTCTTTGAGGGAGGTGGAGCTCAGTTGATGTGTGATACTGGCCACCCAGCTCTCATTTGTTTTATTAAATTCAAGAATGCATAGAGCTTTGCTTTCCTGTCTATAATGAAATTTTAATCCTAAGCACTTAAAGGATGAGTCACATAAAATTCACTGTAAGCAGATATACTGCAATATATTTATATATATTCATCAAGATACAGATATTTTAATGTAATATGAAAATTTTCTGGTTCTGGAGGTAGCACAGGCACATTCATTGTTTCTCTAAACGTCTATGACTGGCTGATTTCTTATACCACATTATCCATTGTCTGAGATAGGCCTACATTTATACAAAGTTTCAGCAGTTGAACCAGCTCCAGTATCATAATTGTTGATATGGATCTTGGTGAGCCATGGTCCCCCCCCCCCCTCCCCCATGAAAGCACAGGAAAGTAATCAGGACTTAGATAGAAAGCCTCTTCTCTCTTCAGGATCCTGGTTTCAGAGTACATCTGAGCAACAGATTTGAAGTTCTGACTTTGTGTGAACCTTTGAGAGTTGGCCTGTTTAAGGACTTTGAATCTGCAGTTCAAGTATTCATCGCTACCTAGTGCTGTGGCCGTCCAAGTTTGTATACAAAATGTGTTAAAGTATAGTAGTGGTTGTAGAACTGCTGTTGTAAGGAAAAGTGCAGTGACCTGAATAAATCAAGTGCATCAATTACCAGTGGTTGGATGGTCTGCGGACTTCTTCACTCTGTGTGTGATCCCTTCTCGTCGAGCAAGGCCCGTTAAGCCCTGAGAGAGACTTTCAAGGCTCGAACCTAGGACATCATCCTTTCCATAGTACAAATACTTCGACGTGGTTCCCAGACCACGTAACCACCCAATTTCGATATCAACGACAAAAGTGCAGAAGCACAGCTAAAAGCGGCTCGCATCGCAAAGCCTCAATAAAAGAACTCTCACGAGTGGCGCCCAATGCGAGGCATCACTAAGGCGTCAACAAAGAGCACTTACAGAATCGAACCCAGGATTCTGACCACTAGACCACAGAGGCGGTCATGAAACTAATCAGGCTGATTAAAATGTGTTTAAGCGAAACATATGGTAAAGTCTGTTTAGGTGAACAAGGTGAACATTTG
The DNA here is from genome assembly GCF_002891405.2 of Cryptotermes secundus. Lineage (NCBI taxonomy): Eukaryota > Metazoa > Arthropoda > Insecta > Blattodea > Kalotermitidae > Cryptotermes > Cryptotermes secundus. The sequence continues at coordinate 487,025 of NW_019726261.1, forward strand.
TCTGATAATTTTCTATCTAGAATGATCTAAAATGACAAGATGCTTTATCGCCACTGTTTTTCAACTTTGTTTTAAAATATGGCATTACAAAGGTCCAGGAAAACCAGGTAGGACTAAAATTAAATGGGACACATCCGCTGCTGGTCTATGCTGATGATGAAATCTGCTGGGTGATAATGTAAATACCATAAAAAAAACACACAGACTTTAATTTACACTAGTAAGGAGGCTGGTCTAGAAGGAAACACAGAGAAAATTAAATGTATGTTGCTGTCTTGTCACCAAAATGGAGGGCAAATCATGACATAAATATGACTCAGGATAGGTAGCATTGGAGGGCTATTGTGAACAGATTAATGAACCTTCGGGTTCCATAAAATACTGGGAAGTTCACGAGTCACTGCACAGTTGTTGGCTTCTCAAGAAGGACTCAGCTCCATGAGTAAGTGAGTTACATAATAGCTCTCTGAATCAGACATTCCACTAAAATACGGAAAATAAAATAAGTCATGAATGATTAACTAAAGGAAATACAATTTTGTATGAGCATAAAAGGGTACTTTACATATTCAGTAAGGACAGTGATAATCTGCCAGTAAGGAGGTCACTACAAATTAAAATATGCAAGACCTGGCAGAAATTGGTAATGAAGCAAAGCGATAATACTACTTATACAGTAAACAGACAGTGAACTCAGATAATAAAGTAAAGGCCATTAGGAATGTGAAAGCTATAGACCACATGGATCAAGAAACTGAGGAAGAAGACCTTGGAAGATATTGGACAAATTAATTTGAAATATGTTTACAAGTGGTATAACTCCATGGCTGCTAGATGTTGGTAGAATATTGTAAAAAGGGAACTACTGAAGTTGACCTGCATGTGAAATTGACAGTGAGTTCAGCAGATACTTTCTGAGGGTTGCTGTTTTATTCACTGATGGAAACAATGACAGTTTGTTACTGTACCAGGATATAATTATGTCCAAGTCAATTTACGTGTAAAAAGCTATTGCAAACAACTGCAAATGAAATTGGTATCACGTAAAAGTAAGAACTCATCTGGATATCATCAACTATGTACCAAATCACTCTGGTCACTCTGTATGAAGGATTGAAGATATAAGAATTCTGTACATTTTAGATGTGATTATTCTCGCAATTAGCATGAACTCATATGACATATTTCTCAACCATTTAAGATTTTAATTATTAATTTCTGTTGCTTTTTAGTCTATGCAGGCTTAGCTTCTTACTGTTCTCTTGCTTTTAGTTTCACCATTTAACTGACACTAATTTCTCACTTTGTATGTATATATTTGTCTCTTTCAGTATTCAGAGTATTGCTTGTTAATTTATACACTAAACAGGGCTCCAAAATATTTTTGTCCAGAACCTGCTAGAAAGCTTTGAGACTGTTTTACATGTAACTATCCAAAACAGTTCAGCCACTTACTATATTAGGACTGTTAAAAAAAATAAGTGGGTTTTCTTTTCTCCCATAATATAATATGTGTGTAATACAACAGTTAAAAACAAGAATCACAGATTAAAATGGATGTATTTTACCACTTTTTCCAGTTCACTGCCCATATTGGTCCAGTCCAGACACCAGTTCCTATCCTTCCCCCCTGTTGGTCTGTTGGACAGTGCTGGCAACATTCCCCACTTCCACGTGGTGTCCAAGAGCAAGATCATCAACAGTGAACCGTCGTAAAAGCCCGAAATCAATAAGTAAAAGTCATGAACTCCAAGCATTAGCTTCTCATATACTTGAAATAAGCATTCTGCTCAATAGCAGTTCAGTTAAACACAGTGGACCTTATGGGCAACTTTACTCCAAGTGCATATATGTGTCTCATTAATCTACTGGTAAGGGGTGATAGGTAGTTAAAATATGACCAAAAGTAGAGCAAATTTGTCACAAATAAATTCCAGAATAAAAGACAGGATGAAAATTTGGAAGCTTTACATCCAAGCCCTAATAATTCACCATATTACCAAATTATTAAAAATGCTGTGGCTAATATGTCCAGTTATGGTCTGTTTCACCTTCAAGATCTTTGCCTACCTGAAAGTTTCAATTGTTATTGAGATATGGAATAATATTTTGGGAGGGGGGGGGTTGAAGGTGATAGTATAAAGGTATTTAAAATGCAGGAGAGGGTGTTGTAGATAATTAGTGGATTTGGTAAACAAGAGTCATGCAGGCAAATTTTTAAAGATTATGGCATCCTCACGATCACATATTTGTATATCTTAGAGGTGTCATGTTACATAAAAAAGCACAAAGCAGATTTGATCCACAATATTCGTAGTTATAATACAAGAATAAACAAGGATTTTCATGTTCAGTTCTGCAGAACTACATTATTTTAAAAAGTGTGGTAAATATGGGGATAGAATTGTATAGTAAGGTGCCAAACAAAATAAAAAACTTAGTGGATTTTTCAGCTTTTAAAAACGACTTAAAATCCTTTTTATTGAAATGTTCTTTTTGTACAGTAAATGAATTTGTTAGTTTTAATAAAAAAGTGGATGGTGCAAGTATATGTATGGATGTTATAGCCATCCATGAGCTCTATATAGTAGTTTGTGTATTTTTTAAAATGTTGTATTTATATATTGCTTATGATTGTAACAAATGTTGGTAGTATGCTTGTAACTTTGTAGATTTGTTTTGTTAACTTGTATTGCCGAATGACGTATCCAAGTGTTACTGTGTAGCAAAACAGATGAACATAAAATACAATACAATACAGTAATGAAGGAATTCATTTTTAGATGAATTCTCCTTTGAGGCAAATTCTCATGTGAGGATGATGGCAGAGAGGACCTGACATGGATATCAAATGATGGTGGGGTGTGATATAATTATATACATTAATCCTCACATTCCTACATTCAGAATGTAAGAAAAGGAAAAGCATGTGGAAAAACTGTGCACTGAATCTGGGGAGTCTTGAATATGAGACCACTGTCATTAAAGGCTAATGCCTTATCCCTAGACCAGTGGTTTCTCACTTGTTCATACTATGAATCCAATCGAAATAAACCATGAAAGAGTAAAAGGAGAGTAGCATGTTTTATACATTTCATGTTAAAATTATGAATAATAATATGTTTATACTGAGCAAAAATGATCATAAAAATAGATTGGTTTGATTGTCACTGACTTCCAAAACTGTTATCAGATTCCAACCAAAAGAATGAACACAATTAGAAATTAAAATATAATTTGAACTCCAAATTAATGTTATAGATATGATAAGGATTTTAATTTTTGTCACTTTATTAGAAGAATATCCTGACTAACAAGGCAGGAGGTACCCAACTCAAATACAAATTAATATCTAAGTCTCAACCTGAAGTGTAGGTAGGCTTTTGTGCTGTTTGACACATGGGTAACTCATAATTTCTGCATCAGATGGTGCCAACTTCCCCAGAAGGAAGTAAGGGCAGCTACCCTTCACGGCATTATCCGCAAGATGAGGCAGATGCAGCTTCAACTACAAAAGATGCATCTTCGGAAACAGAAGGTCAGTAAACTGTTCAAATATATTTCATGAAACCACTTATTACGACCGTCACAACACAACTAATATCAAGATCAGTGCCAGGTTAATGGCTCTGCTACATGTTTTGGCTAATTAATAGCCATCATCAGGCAAATACATGATAACATATATACACCAATGAACCGCAGTACTATTAAAATTGGATACAATATTATGAGTTATTAAAATACTTGACATAAAAAATACAATGAATTAAAATATATAAAACAGAAGTTATGATTAAAAACAAGAATAAAATTTGTTGCTTAATGTTTTACATCAATGAGTCAGTCGTTGGTTTTGATTTTGTTACATTCCCTCGGAAAAATTGGTGTATATATGTTATCATGTATTTGCCTGATGATGGCTATTAATTAGCCAAAACATGTAGCAGAGCCATTAACCTGGCACTGATCTTGATATTAGTTGTGTTGTGACAGTCGTAATAAGTGGTTGTATATTGTAACACAACAGGATGCATGAAATTAAAATTATATTTCATGCATTAGAAATGGACCAAGTCAAGAAGTATGGTTTAACTTGGCCATGTTTCTCAGGTTGCATGTTGGAATTCCTTTCGTAATTTTGAGGCCACAATTAGACATTTTGCTGTACCTTCATCACCTTCTCTATTATCTACATCCCTTTCCCCACTGAGTGCTGAAAATTGAACTAATCATGGTCCTGCATGAGTAGCACCATTCATACAGTCACCAGTTTGAAGCTCGCTTGACATTCAGATACTTTCGTACATTTGTATGACTCAGGAAAACTGTGTGGCAGACTCATCCTTCTGCCTGGCTGAACTGTTCATCAGAAAATTATTGAAGGAGGCTCTCTGATTCCATTACAGAACATAAATAACTGAAAAACTATGCTGTTATGTTTTTGTAATTATTTAACCAGTATCAAGGTTATAACACTCACTTCTGCTCTGATATGAAGTATCTGTCACAGTATGATGCAATTGGCTGTCTGTTGGGATTCAGAAATTTCCTTCCTCTCTCCTGCAACACATTAAGAGATATTTTAAGTCTGAAGTCTAATATCTGAAGTCTTCAACAACAAGTAGTGCTAAGTGTTAGAAAAATGTGCAGTTGGAATTTTTTAATCTTTCTTACTTAATTGTACTTTAAGTATTTAACAGATGTGCAAGCATTTTGAATTATTCATAACAAATTGTGACCGCAATCTGCAAGAAACAGCATACCAAGACAAATAGTTGTCATGTAGGCATGAAAACAAAAGTTTACTGAATGTTTTAGTATGGTACATAATTCCAACCTTGGAAGCTGTGCTGTTTTGATAGAAAGCTTGCCATTAGAGCATTAATAAAATTATGATTGAATCATGTTTGTTCACATATCCTGATTGCTGCTATGGATTTAACCCTCATTTCTTAAAGTTTCTTTAGTAATTTTATTCATGGGTTAACAGAGAATGTCAGTGTTACATTAATGATAGGAAGCATATTAAATACAACAAGCAGTTCTGTGATTATAGCTGTTAATCCCTTGGTATCTACTTTAAACACCATACTACATAGCATGCCAGTAATAGAAATAGCTAAAAAGCTGAGACTTAGGAAAGGTCACAGTCATACAGTTGTTTTATGGCCTGTCATTATGCCCATAACTCAGACATAGGTCACATTGACTTCACAGTATAACCTAATTATTGCACAGTTTTATATGCATTATGTGGCCTATATTGTGATATATTTACCATGCTGTACTGTGAAGTTTTAATTAATATTGCAGTTAGAATGAGTGTGGGACAGCGTATATGGCTGATGGTGAAGTTCGCATGGGCCTTTGTGGAAAGTGCCATGGTGACATTAACAAAACACCTGAACCACATATCCCGTGACTACCGCTATGTCATGGAAGTGCTTACATTGGAGAAGAAAATGCTTAAGGTACATTTACATTTGATTGTTCTGTAGTAGTAAGGGAGTTGATGTCATATAAATATACAATTTGGCACATGGAGTGTTCCATCTGAAGGCACTTTAGTTATTATTTATGAGAACATATTTGGCCAGCTGTAGTAGTCTTGGCTGTTAGCTTCATGTGTGGGCATTGTGCTTTGTGTGGAATGCTCTTTTAAGTCTGCACTGTGGCTCTTACAACCAACCATTTTCTTACACCATTGACACATTAGATATCAAAGAATATAAACACAAAGAAATTATACATTTATATTAGGAGCTGGCACAAGGTAGCTAAATGGTACAGGAAGGTTGTTTCCCTGCTAGCAGGGAATGCCAAGTGAAAATAAAACATTAGGGATAATTTTAAACTCTTTGGATGAGACAAGGCACATTATTGCCAAGGGACTGCTGTTACCTGTCACAAGTCTTGCCTGACATTCCTGCACTTTAGGCTAAAAGTGGTGCATACAGGCTTCATTCACATGGTCGAAGGTCCAAGTAACATGTAGGGTATGAATATTTTTCCGTAGTTTCATCACCAGCGATCTTACCCATCAATATATTCCCAGTTTGGAAATTCTTCCAAGGATTAATTAAATCCCTCTCCATGCAGAATGCAAAGAAAATAGTTTCAATTTGAAAATCTATTATATTGGCTACAGATGTGATAGTAAACCTTTGTTTTCTTGAATCAGTATTAATATAGTCAATTATATCCACTGTTTTGATGTTTGCTAGCCTGGTGGTCTTTGCCAGTTAAATGTGTTTTGTCACTAGTGAATCTTTCCACGTATCTGTATGCTTTCTTTAGGTGACACTTTTACCCATACTGTTCCAGCATTCATTTCCAAATTTCAGAGTTTCACATCCTCTGAGACACATGAAACATACTGGAAACAGAAGTCATGTTTAAACTTGTCTTGCTCTTCTGAAATATACTTGATTAATATGGGAGTGCATTTTTTATTTATTTATTTATTTATTTTTTTACTTTCTAATTGATCCTGATACAGGCATAATACAAGCCATAGGATATAGAATGAGTTACAAGATCAAAATTTAAGTTACAATAATTAATTGAAACATGTCAAAAACAAAAAACAAAACAAACATACATGCAAACAATTATAAAGCATAAAGCGGACATACATAAACAAATTTACATCGGATACAATAAATATCAAAATTCTAATTCTGGTTCACTTCATTAATAAAATTGACAAAATTATGTGAGATAAGACAATATTCCAATACAACAATTGATAACAGTAAACCAGATACAATATAAACAAGCTGTATGCTAAGGCATGAGTCAAAGTTATAAAAATTCATTATATAATATAAAGTTTATAGTAATATTTCATCAAAACATAAAATTATATTCATCTAATTCATTCTATATATCAGGTAAAATACCAATTCCATAGATCCATCTGCAAACGAAATGTAGAACCTATTAAGGCAAGAAATACTTGCTACCAAACAAATACTAGCAGTCCATTATAGGTCCCTAACACCATCTGCTAATCACAAAACATACTAATAAGCAGAAACAATTCAAATATACTTTAATTGTAAAATATATATATATGATTGAAAACCTTTACGTACCCATAGGGTGAAAGCGTCAATGTCATCCTTGACACTAAATTTCACCATCAAAGAACTCCTTCAATGAATAAAAGGAATTCAATAAAAGATAATTTTTAGGACATTTTTAAATTGGAGCCTATCCTCTGATAATTCCTTTATGTAGGGAGGTAGATGATTAAATGCTTTAATACCCATATAATAAACACCATTTTTATAGATTGCCAACCTTGGTAGTGAAAGGTGAAAATTATTTTTATTTCTAGTATTAAGATCATAAATCTCAGAGTTTGTTTTGAATAGAGAAGCATTATCAATTACAAATTTTAATAATGAAAAAATATACTGAGAATAGAACGGCAATATTTCTAGTTTTCTGAACAGGTCCCTGCAGGAGTCCCTATTTCCAGAATTCGTAATAATTCTTATAACCCTCTTTTGTAGTTTAAATACATTGCTACTATGTGAGGAATTCCCCCCAAAAATTATACCATATGACATAACTGCATGGAAATACGAGAAATAAATCATTCTCAAAGATTCTTGAGATACAAAGGGTCTTAAGAATCTAATAGCGTAGCATGCCTTGCACAATTTAGCCTTAAGTCCATCTGTGTGGTCCTTCCATGACAAGGAATTGTCAAGAGTGATACCTAAAAACTGAGTGTTTGTAACGTTAGGAATATGTTTATTTTTATAGCTAATATCTATAGGAGTTGTTAATGCATTGGTGGTTTGAAATTGCACATATTGTGTTTTATTATAATTTAATGATAGTAAATTAGAGTTAAACCATATGTTCAATTGTTCAAATACAAGAGTGAGATCGTTTGTAAAGTTTACTATATTGGGATTACTGATGATGATACTAGTATCATCGGCAAATAAAACTGGCTTAGAAATATTATTTACAACTTTGGGTAAATCGTTTATATAAAAAAGAAAAAGGATTGGGCCAAGGATGGAACCTTGAGGTACACCACATTCTGATGTGTACTTAGAATTTTATACATTATTTGCTGTTATTTTAGCATGGCCCTCATATTGTGACATGACAGCTAAAAGCGAGAATAGTGGAAGAAAATAAAAAGGAGGCAGCCATTGCTATGCAGCAGCATGGTAAACATATTTCTCTGGCAACGAATAACACACAATGACAGAGGAACCATGGCAGCAGTGTTTTCTATGCAGTGAGAACCAGTGGAGTCGACAGTCAGTCAAAGGTCAAGTCTTGAGTTATTAGCAGCCATTACCGAACAACAACTAGTGATAACAAAATAACAAGCAGAAGACTTTTTAGATGCTGTAGTTGTAGTGATATAGAGAGGGTAAATTAGTGAGGCTGTTGTAGTTTTGAGTTAAAATCACTCAGTAAATCCAGTTATCAATCTAAACCCCATGTGTAGTCACTAACACATGACAATATAAATATTTAGTAATGCTTCAGTGAATGGAGCTTTGTATACCATGCTGGGACATTGTATGTTGAATACAAAAATGCACTCCCAATTTGTTTGCTATGAACACTTTACACCTGATACTTGATAGTAGTAAAATATAACAAAATCAGAATTTACATAATATCACTTAAGTAGAAATATGGCTGAGATCTATTTGAGAACAGAAGCTGTAGTACTTTTCTGTATGTTCACTGATTGACAGAGACAAACATAAAAATCTCTTTGATGACTGAGATCTACAGTGCTTAAGAATTAATGTTCAGTGTAATTTTATTTTATGTGTGTAATAGACCAATTATTTTTTTATTCAGTAATTTTAGGACATTTACTTGTTTAATGTTTATATTTGTTGTTGGCTATTTAGGATAATGGTAAAAAATTTAATGGTGGTTACACTTAAACTTTGTTTGTGAATATACACATATCAGAGTATTACTTCATAAGTTCATGTTCAAAATATCAGCTGAATGTTCCAAAACCCAGATTTTATGTTGTAGGAAATATGAATTCAGTGAGTGTGTGTGAAAGAGAGAGCATGCATGTACTGTGTGTGTGCGTGCATGCGTGTGTGTCTAAACCAACATTTGAATTTTGTGTTCCTTTTCAACCTTACTGAACCGAGAGAAACTTTTAAAGTGTGTTTAATTTTCTTAAATTATTCCTGTACCTTCTGTTCTGTCGGAGGTTTTCCATAACATTATACATCCAGGCACATGTCGCACAGTTACATGTTCCCACTTCTGTAAGACTTGCACCAAATTACAGAGTGGTAATCAAGAGAGCAGAAGAATGTTTCAGATTGTTTTACTTTGTGCATATAGGAGAAACCAGATTTTGCTCAGGGTGTCCGAGTTGGTTCTGCAATGATCTGGCAACCAGTGCCATCTGCAACGGAGCGCAGTAAACTCAGGTAATGATTGTGGATATATTGTTAATGTGGCTCTACATGAAGGAGATCAAGGTTCTTGTCAAGACAGTCGAAGGTGTGGTATTTTGCATCAGAGCTCGACTAGATGTTAAGGTATTGTGGTTCACTTGTGTTACCAACTTTAGCGGTTGAAATGGTACCAGGACATGTAGTTTAATATAATTTGTATGCATGCTGGTTATCTGCGGACCACAATATTACGTAGTGAAAATGTGAATGCCTTAAATTTCAAGTATTTATCCATCAAAATCTAGAATGGTTAATAAGTAGTATTTGCATTGCTTACATTTTTAATTAATTATTGTCATGTTGTGATGTTTCAACCTTTATCATATCAGTGGGATACATTACATTAACTCCTTAATAACTTACAGATTTATGAAGGGAGACATTTTGGTCAGTATTTCCTTGCTGATGCAATCATCATGTCCAAACATCTTCAAATATACTTCTCATTCCAATGCTGAAATATTTTGGGCTGCACTGAAACAAAAAGTGAAGACATACCGGCCAGTATGCATACAAAACAATAAAGAGAAACTCTCATCTATTATAAAGACTATATGACGATATTAGGTGATGGATGCTGCTTGCTGAAGTTGAAGTTCAGTCCTTTGACAATTGACATTGGTGTTGTGTTGAAAAAAATAGCAATTTAGCACATTTTGGTTTTCGTTTTGATTATCACATCAGAGTTGTTCTACACTCAAGCATAGCTGGATAACCATGAAAGTTCAAACCAGTCAGCACAATGTTATCACAACCTTGATCCTCAGTTTGTGACAGAAGGCGATTTCTTATACCACTATTATGTTGGACATTGTCCATTTTATGAATTTTATTTGATATACACAACATTTCTGGCATAGGCCGTACTCCCAACTGAAGATATCTTGTTCTAATTATACTGACACATATTTCTTTATTTTATTTATTTAAAGATAATGGTGACAGTTTGGATCAAACCTGGGACTTCTTTACACCTAGGCTAGTACAGTAACCTTTATACTGATAGGCCTGGTTTTTCCCAGCTATTACCACTGATTATGGAATAAAAAAAATAAAAATGTCTCATTATGAATGTATGGTATTCTTAATGTATCAGTCAACACAACAATTCTATGAGAAACAAGTCAGTACTACTGTACCATACTATATTGTATATGATAACACACAACAGGATGCAAACAATAAAGATTTCTCATCATAATGACAATCACTCACTTGAAGCTGAGAGTACAACTATCTCCCAAAACTTTGTATCAGATATATTTCAGATGATAGACAGTATACAACATAAACATACAATAACTTAAAATGTACAGCCAGGCTATGATAGACTGAGTATAGCTTTTAATGGGACTTAGTTGTAGTGACATAAACCACTATAACCATCAGTTTCTAAATGTTTCATATATGGAAAACCATTGCATAAAATGAAAGCTTCTTTCCTATTCCTGTTTCATAATAAGTGATTCTTAGCTATCTGCCACTGTTCTCACATAACTTTTGTGCCAACTGTACCTACAGTTCTGTTTCCAAAGTTATTCATGGCTAGCAGTTCCTAAAGGTCCTGATAACTCACCCCCTTAGTCCTACCCTCGTCTGAGATAAAGTTTGCATTCCAGAATTTGATACCAGCTCCCTCCCCCTTTCCCCTTACAAGCTCTGATCGCTCAGAGATATGATTTCCTCTGAATGTCATCAGCCCAATGGCTTGTGTTGCTGTGTATTGTATCATGTGGCTTGTTTGTAGGGGCATTTTGCAGTATCTTACCCTCCTTGTCACATAAGTTACATCTTCCCCTGAGCTTTCACTGACCTCAGACAGTGATGTTACAGAATACAACTATGCATGCATATATTTAAGGGTTTTTCCCCTCACCAACCATTTTCCACTCCCCTTGTCGAAGAGGAGGCTGGATTTCTAAACATATTCTCATACATTGTTTAGGAGGGAACAAAAATCTTAGCCATGGATCTTGCGGAAACCTGAAACCAGGGATGAATGTACTGAAAATGGCTAGCAACAATTTAATCGACCTACTGACTAACCTACGTTCTCTGTTTTCTGATTGGCACTGACTGCAAAATTTTGAAAAATCCTAATGGTAACATACTTGGTTGAGGCACTGTGCTACAAGCCTGAAGGTCGCAGGTTCGAGTCCCGATGAAATGGATTTTTTTTCAATTTACCTAATCCTTTCAGCCACACTATGGCCCTGGGGTCGACTCAGCCTCTAACAGAAATGATAACCAGTAATCTTCCTGGGGGGGTAAAGGTGGCCGACACATAAAGCTGACAACCTTACTTCTGTCTGTGAGCCAGTTGTATAGAGAAGATGTGGGAGCCTTGACATGTCACAACCCTATGGGCCTTCACGGCCCATTACAAAGATAGCTTTACCTTTACCTTTCAGCAACAAAATTAAGGAGTTTAGACTTGAATATGAAGCTTGAAATAATACATCAGTGTGATGTTGGCAGAAAATCAAGAAGTTTAAATAGGAAGACGAGATGGATTAACTTATAGAAACATCAAATCCACAAAGATAACTAATAGAAAACAATATTATTTATTCACAGAACATGGTGTTCACTGTGTATGTGATAAGGTAATGTTGTCCCTGTGCTTAATTGATTAAGCACTATGCCATGAAGGTGTATAGGAGAGTAGATATATAGATACACATTTTCTTGACCTCGACACTAACTGGAGGTGAGTGGTTAGCTTCACACTCTGGCTGCTTTACCCCCAGGGAAAGTGCCCCCACTACCCACTGGATAGGAGGTTGGGTGGACCCCAGAGCCGGTCTGGACAATGTGGAAAAGAGAATATTCTTGACCCTATCGGGACTCAAACTCCAACCCCTCGGTCATCCAGCCTGTAGCCAGTCACTGTCCTGGCTCTGTGTATGTGGTATATATGTGAATAAATATGATAAAGGTTGAAATATATGTTGTATGTTTATGTATAGTGATAAAGTGTATAGAATATGCTGTGAGGACAGTGTTTAAGCTGTGTTTGTGGATATGAGAGATGCTATTATTTTATGTTTCGCATGATACAGGGTAGTGTATAAATCCTGACATATATCTATTGGAGGGCATTTGCTGTTTGCTGCATCCTAAGTTATGGGAGTACATGTTAATTCCATATGCCTGCTGCACTTTCAATTATGTTAGTTTAGCAGACACCCACCAGATAGCTCTTGTTGCACCTAGTAATGGTATTTTACTTACTGCTGTGGATATTTAATTACAGGTGATCATGAAAACTCTGCCTATTTTAAAACTATCTTAAATTTTAATACATAACTTTATACATGTTACCATAATTCTCTTATTTCACAGATACCTAGGCATTTCTTACATTAACTACATGCATTTGAAGTGTGTAATAAAAAAGTTTTGTACATTTTAGCTAGAAATATCTTAGACTAACTAACCGAGAGCAGGTAATGTATAGAATGAAGTTACAGTTTTTGCATCCTAACTTTCATGGAATAACTAGTTAAGAATGCAGATTTTTTCCTCATTATATTCTTTAACCAAACCATTCAGTTATTGTATTAAATACCAAGGAATTCTGTGAAATAATGAAATTGCACATGTTTCTAGAGGGCCTTGCTTACTTATGAATTAATTAATTTGGTAACAGAACCCAGAAGTTCAATCCTGCTGATACTAAAGTGTATCCATCTCATATCCTCAATGCCTGTTTTGCCAGGATACATTCTAATATTTTCCTCCTGTTCTTTCAGTCTTTCAAGTGACTGTCTTTGAAAGAATAGAGCAAATTGATACAAGGGTAACACTGTAGACCTGTATTTGAGAGGTACTTGGCTTAATCTTGTCCAAATTTACTACCATTATCCCTGAGACTTTCATGGTTGCTCTCAATCCTGCAGTCAGGTCAAGTGTAATACTTTTAACATAGACTGCAGCCACTTCTTACTGTGTCCTCAATTCATCAGTTCTGGTCATCAGCCTACAAGTTGTCAAGTGTCTATCCTGTCATTGTCCATTCACATACTCATTGTATTTGATTTCTGTGGCATTTCCTCCACAGCTCTTACCCCCCACCCAACTCATTACCTTGGTTCTTATTCTCAAAATATTTGTCCTACTTCTCAGCAATACATGTGTTACAGTGTTTAATTCTTTGTCTGTCCATGTTACTGTTGGTGCAGCTTTTCCTTTAAATATAGGCTGGGAATTCATGTAATGACATGATGTATCATGTATGCACTTTAATTTGGAAATGACAATATTGTTTGAAGCACTGAGTTGGTAGATTTCGTAGTTGCCTTGTAGCCCCCATGTGTTTGTGTTTGCATTTCAAAGGCTGGGGGGCGCTGACGACCAAGCTGCCAGAACAGGGGACATCACAGACGTGTACACCGAGACATCCTCTAGTCAGAGTGCAAGGTGGGTTGCATGTAGGTGTTACACCTCTTGATTGTATATGTATGGTTTGATACTCCACATCTCAGTAGCCCATTGCTTCATGTTTGGGAAAATTCCATACAAGATTATTTCTTTGTCATGATAAGCAAATTTACTGCAAGCAGTTATCAAAACAACATGGTAATTCATTTACTGACTTTCTAGACATAATCTGTTGTTACATTTAATATTTACAACTTTTCAGAGATGACTCTGCCTCTGCCCTCAGGTGAAAGGCCTTCTCAGTTGGGCCCAATGAATAGTTAATCCCTGTCTGCAGAGATAGGGATACTGAGGATGGAGGCTGAGTCCTACCAAAACCTTTTAAAGTCAAAAAAATTATTGTGTTACTATACCATTGTCACAGATTTTTAGATCTTATTAACATGTTAATGGTGTCACTGTCATCTTTAGCTCAAATTGTCATTTTCAGCTATTCCCATGACTCTTGCAGAAAATAAATAATCATATTTTTCCAGTTATATTACTGCTTGTATAATTTGGTTCTTCCCATCCCCTTCTTTCAAATGCAGGAAGCCTGGTGGTCTAGGGTTGTATTCCTGGATTTATGTGTCAGAGGTCTCAGGTTCGAGACCAGTTGCGTTTCAGGTTTCTCACGTGTCTCTGACAGGAATCACACTATTAATATGGGGAGTATTACACTGCTACTGAGGTTAAGATCATAGCGGCCTCCGTAGTCTAAGGGTAACGTTCCCACCTCATGACTCAACGTATGCGGGTTCAACCCCGGCGGAGGTCGTGGAATTTTTAAGGGCGGAAAAATTCAGGGAATAAGTCCTCTGGGAGGGACTTTAAGCCATGGGTCCTGTGTCGTAGATTTACGGCACGTAAAAGATCCTCATGTCTCTAGGAGAACTCTGAGCAAAATTAGGCAAAATGTTTCCCGCCCAAGCAGTTTCCAGTGCCTTAGGTAGATGGGGAAAGTTATCGGATACCAATGCCAGTAGAGGGTCGACCTCGCCGGCAGAAAGGGGAGAGTTATCGGGTACCACTGCCAGTAGAGGGCTGACCTCACTGGCAGAAAGGGGAGATAGTGGGCACCAGTATCGGTAGGGTATGGTGACAGTAGAAATTAAAGGGGGACGTACAATAGACTATTAGTCGCGGTGCATGGGGAAACCCACCAACTCTATACTGAATAACTCAATAACTGAGGTTAAGATCATGCTATCATCACATTATTATTGGGAGTATATCTAATTCTGCTAAAGGATTCTTGTGCCTCAGAAGTAAATTCCATCACCCTTTCCAAATCAGTCATGAATTAGCCAGGATACATTTTTGCTGTCGTTTGCATGTAGAGATGTAATTTTGACTCTTTTGTACATCTGCTTCAAGTGTGCTTGGAAGAGCTGAAATGCAATAGTTGCAGTATCAAATTTATGTATGTACAGTAAAACTATATTGTGAAAGTGCTATCTTTGTTAGTATTCTTTGTGACATGATGTTGGTCTCATACTTTGAAGAATTGTACAATGTTATCACTGTGTCACATCTGTAGCAAAATGTCTGGCAATACAGTATTATACTGATAATTCAATTAGTAGATAAATTATAACTTTTCTCACTTGATATACTGTAGAGAAGTTATTAAAAATAATTTTCAGAGCAGAAAGCTGTATGTTCACCATTTAAATATGAATTCACCAGTTGGTTGTGAGTTGATGTTTCCTGATTTAAAGTGTTATTAAAACTTTATTCTGTACCATAAACTGTAGGCCTATAGCAATGATTACAGTTTCCATTTTGTTCTGAATGAAACCAGTATGTATAAAGTATAAGTTTTCGTTTTTTAACATTCTTCTCAGTACTTGTAAAGATTTGACATTCCAATTTTATGAGTTAGATGTGTTTTGTAGCAACATTGTTAGTTCTTAATTGGGATTCCCCATTCACCTACCTTCTTTTTAAATTTGCACTTGTGATGAACAACATTCTTGAGTTTTCTCTTATAACAGTATGATATGTGATCGCCAATTTTAAATGCTGCTTCAGATTCTGTATTCAGGTATAAGTACTAAAACACAAGGTGAATTGTCTTCAAAACCAGAAGAAATAAGATAACCAGAATATGTTAATATCTTATGTATGCTGTATATGCCAGAATCTGTTATAATTCTGTAGACACTGAACAGTCAGTCACCTAGATAAGGTTAGAAGAAATAATGCTGACTAAGTGCATAGCATGTGTTGTGTATGTCACATGACAAATAAATTCACGTAGCTTATGGATTCAACGATTATTTATTGAACTCATTCATCCACACTTACTTCGAGTCAGGAATACAATTACTATCACTTGCAGTATCACAACTACTGCTTCTACTTCAGTACTTCTACTGCCTTCTGCGGCTGTGACAACTGTCCTTGGCCGTGGCTGGATCTTGAGTAACTTGGCGAATGCCTTCAACCCTTTTTATAACCTCAGCCACTGCTATGCAATGAACCCTCTAACAGTTTGTTGTAACTGTGGAGACTCACTGTTAGAATTATAATACTGCATTATTCCGCTGTCTAAGAGTAGGTTGTTGCAACTAGGAAGTGTTATCCTTTGTCTAGCAATGGCTGTTTGGAATAATGCGTTCTTCAGCACGTTACAATATACATGTACACTTGAAATCCTTTTAACCTTGTATAGCTCTGAATGGTTGCTTTAGAGGAAGCCCATTAAATCGCACATACACCAAATGCTCACATTGGTGATGTTTGCACACAGCAGTATTGAGTTGTGGGGGTCTTAATGTAGTTTTGTCATTACTCCGATGACAACCCACTTCTTCGGAACAGTTTGTTGGTCCTGAAAGGACCGTGGTTGCTGAGATGCTTGACTGGTGAGGTAGCGCGGCACGCGCCGGTAGGGAGAGAGGTTAGTTACGGTGAATGGACTGGCTGCAGTGCGGCCGTTGCTGGAGGTTGCTTGGTCGCCGTGCGGCAGGGGAGTTGGAGGTTGCTTGATCGCAGCGTGGCGGCTGCTGGTGAAAGGCTAGTCGTTGAGCGCGGTTGCTGGAGCGGAGAGGCGGTAGCTACGCCAGTTGCCCAGTGTGTCGGGTATGACTACCGGCGAGTCCGTGCTGCCTTGTTGCCCAGTGAGTCGGGTGCGACCGGCAGACAGCCATGGCAGTCGTGCCTGGCGCAGCGAAGCGCCGATGCCTCCGTAGACCGAGCGCTGGCAACGAAGCCTGCTGGCTGATGTTGCTTGTTGTGGCTAGCTCATAGACTGATGATCGACTGACTGACTCGGCGTTGGAGCTGCCCCTTTTTATACACTGCTCGGTGGGCCGAGCGAAACTTGAAATTGAGGAGGAAGAATTGATTGGCTAGCACGCGTAATGTTGTAGATGCGGGCTAGCAGGAGGCGCTGTATAAATGTGAACGTTTGAAGCAATCTGATTGGTTAGCGCGCATGATGGTGAAAATTGATGTGAAGAGCGAGCGTTGCAGAAATGCATGATAATGTGAGATGTTCCCACAGAGTAACCATTTTCAGTAACTCCTCATATGATCTATCTAAGAAGATTTTTGATACTGCGAGGCACAATAAGCCTGCTTCCTATTGTGCTGTTGTGTAAATAGATCCATCATGATGCTTGTCATAAATATTGATTGAGACAATAGAACTTTGTTGTGTCTCAGGTCACTTATAGTTAAGGTTTGATTGCTCCTCCTGCCAGATATTAGTTTGGAACTTGACAAGTTCTATTTTTAGAGCTGTTTATTACATATTATGAAACTGTAGCCAGAGGACTGTATAAAATAAAGTTCCTTGATGGAGTGACCAATGGCAAATGTAATGCAGCTTCAGTGTTATGTTAGTTCTTTATCTCTGTAACCAACATCCAGTATGGAAGAATTGTCACCTGTTGTGCAGATAATGTTCGGTGAACAGAGTAATATGGCAAGTAGACCCATTGCTAGGCAACTACCACAAAATAAGCAACTATACAACAGCCACTGCTAATTGACAGCCCTGCATACAAGCCTGTTTCCATGGCAACAATAGAATACAGCAACACTGGAAGAGAAGTGTTGTATGCAGTTCATGCTGAGATGTTATAAGCACAACCAGTTAGCAGTTGCAGTGAGTTAGAGAACTGCTGCAGTTCAGTTGTGGACATTAGTATGTGTAAAGTGTAGTCACGTGCTGTATCAAAGTGTGCAAGAATTGTAGTCATCAATCTGAAGCCCATCTATAATCACACTCCTTTCATGTGACAGTAAGCTATCAGTGGCAGTTAACCCCCCTGAAGTAAGCAGTTGGTGTAGGTTTCTACCCACATTTCTTTTTGAACTCACAGGCAGCAGGTGAATATGAAGGCCTGTCTAAATATCTTGAATTGACAAGATAGAAGAACCTGGCGTGACGGGAGCTATACAGTGGCATATTCTGAATTAGAGCTTGATGACAGCCACATTTCAACAGAAGACTGCCAGGAGAGATAATGGTGATATGAACTGGCAGAATTCCTAAAGCCCATTGTTTATTGGTGAAATATGTGGACTGAACAAATCAGCTGTGCAACATGTAGTCAAAAATTTGCAACCACTTGACTTTTCGTGTTCTTCAAATGGGTATTTCCTTTCATTCAAGGGGATAAAGCCATTACTTCCATCAAGACCTGTCAGCATGGATCACACCCAGTACATATCCTGTGCAAGACATCTAAGTGAAGAATCTGCAGCTGCAATAAATCCTATAGGACAGTTCAACTAGTGGTTGTCTCTTCATATGACATCCCACATTGGTGACCCCGACGTGATTGGAAGCACACGTGGTGAAGATCATCACTCCCCCCCCCTTGCGAGAAGTGTGCTGGTGGATGTTGCTTGAGTGAAGATTGATCGTACACTGAAGATGCCGGGTCGGAGCTACTCCTTTTATACGATGCTCGATGGTGGAGCGAAAATTTGCTGAGCGCTGATTGGCTAGCGTGCGTAATGATGTAGATGCGGGCTAGCCACAAGCACTGTATAAATGCAAACGTTTGAAGCAATGTGATTGGTTAGCGCGCATGATGGTGAAAAGTGAGCTGAGTAGTGAGCGTTGCAGAAATGCTTGATAATATGTGGGATGTTCCCACAAATCTGTCATTTCCTAGCCCATAACACCAAATGGATCATGATCAAAGAGATAGTATTAGTGATTATTGGTCAGGGGATGAGATTGACTTAAGCAGTAGTGTGTATATCTTGTACTTAGTAGGTGCCTGGTTTGATTCTTGGCCAGGACAATGTCTGTCTTAATATGACATATTATGCACATTACATTAGAGTCTACAAGTTTTGTTTGAAACAGTTTTAGATTGACTTGATATGTATGGAAACATGTTTAAGGACATACATATTTAGACATTTATAAAACTAGTAGCTCGTTTTATGAAGTTTGAACTGAGAAGCTACTGGAAATTTTAGTAAAGGCTTTCAACACCAAATTCAATCAAATCTCTATCTCTGGAACATAGTTTTTACATCTAGGTAGGCAGCTGTACTATTTGAAGTTAATTTGTATTCACATACCTTTATGAAATATATCAGCAATTATTTTTCATACAGAATTCTGAAAAATTCAACGTTTTCAATTTCCAAAATGCATCCAGCAAAGCGCAACATTGTGATATGTTTAAAGGCCATAACAAATAAAAATATTTGGCATTAGGTCCTATTGGCTCAAGTTCTGTTCGTGTAAAATTTTTCCCTTCTCCACAGCATCCAGACTGACACTAGGTCCCACCCAGCTTACTATCTAATGGATACCAGGAGCTCTTTCCCCAAGGCTAAAGTGGCAGGGTTGTGGAGCTGACCACTCACCTCCATCTATTGCCAAGATCAAGGAAGGTGCAGCTATACCTCCACTCCCCCATATGTTTTCATTAGCAGCTTTACCTTGCTCTTGTTTGGGGTTCCGTATCATTATTCACAGTACTGTGAGGCTTAGACTGCCTGTAGCTTTGAAAATAAAGTGAGAAAAAAAAGAAAACGCTGAATTTGTCACAAAACTTATCACATACGACACCAATATTGTTGGTTATGTATTTCAGAATTCTGAACATCTTTCATCATCCTGTGGGTTACATCAATTCACATCAGTGTGAAGTAACTTCACAAAATGTTGTGTGGAATTATAAACAACATTCTGGCATATAATGTGTTACTGTTTGTAAACAGCACTCTCTCATATAATGTGATCCTGTTTGTATATCTACATATTTATTGCATTCTTTTATCTGATGATAAAGTATTAGTTTCAGAATTTGAGTTTCCATTTCATGTGCATCATCTTAAACATCATTATTTTTTAGTTGTGCTTTTCAAATGGAAACAGTATTCCTGCAGTACTTTGTGTGTGTTTATGTCTGTGTTTGTGACCCTCTGTGTGTGTTTATATTTATATTCTGTCCTTATTCTTGTACGTTTATATGTGTTGGTTCATTTCTCTGTATGTTTTGTTGTATCTGTTTTCCTATAACTACATGAGTGTTTCCATCTGTATGTGTATATAGTGTGCTATGTCTGTATATGTTTTTATTTTCTCTTTTGGCCTTTTAAGTCCCCATGAGTTTGGCTTTATTTATCAGTATCTGTTTGTGTGTATGTGTGAATGTTTTAGCCCTGGTAGCCACTGTACTAATTCGGTGGCCTTAAAACAAAATGCCTGCACATTAGAATAATCTTTGTTGAATTGGGGTCTGTTCAACTACTAAACCCCTGTTCAGTGGTAATGTCTGCCAGTTTTATAATTCAAAATCTTTGGTTATGTAACCATTCCTCTCTTTTTCCTTGACTTGTATGTGTAGTTTTTGTTGAGGTAAACAGACACACAGACCACTAAAGTTTGGTATTTGTGACAGATACTAAAAGTAAATTAATATTTTTTAAATTATAGTCATACTGGTAGCATTGGATCCTGGCTTGACACTTTAAAAAGTAGCGTGGAACAAACTAGAAAACAGAAACGGTAGCTTGCGCTACTTATGTCCATCAGAATTAAAAATTGTTGCAAAGTGGAAGTGTGTACTAAATTCTTGCTTTCTGAGAACCTGATAGGAATCAGATTTCAACTGTTTAGTTTGTTTAAAATAGGAAACAGTATGAAAATTAACAATATTATAATTTAGTTCATATCAGATTACCTTCCTTGACTTTGTCTTTAATTGCCTTATAATACAAAGTTTCCCACATGCAGATGTAAAAGGTCAGATTTTACTGTTTCTGGAACAAGATCTGATTAAGGAATATTCTCTATTCTGAATGTAGAGTACCATCTCTCCTGATAGCTGTAGAAATTCAGAAGTAAATATATGTGGCATTTTACGATGCATAATTTTCAATTTCTGTGGAAGTATACACGCACAAACGGAAAACATTTTTTTTTTCTTATTTAAAACCCAAAATATGCGTTTAGTGTGAGCCATGTGGAAATGAGAAGGATATAGTTACATTTCATGCTCTTGGCAAATCAATTTTTGAATGAATTTTATAAAGGCACCTTTAATGTATCTTTTATTTATTTATTTATTTCATATAAATAGTTTATCAGCCAATGTCTTGCTTTAATGCAAATTTGATACTCATTTATTCAGAATTTTAGAATATTCATTTGATGTTGCACCCTGTTTAGTTCTGTAACGTTGTTAACTCAGCCACAGAAACAGAACTTGTCCACTTTGTCTTTTATAACTGTTATTCTCTGCAGAATAAATGCACAGACTGGATAAAAATTTATTGTATTTTCTTCATGTGCTATAGAACCTGTAAATCTGTAAATCTTCCTGTTACAAATTATTTTGAAGATGTTACCATTTAGTGTCCTGAATATAAACTCTGCAGCATTGCATAATAAATTGGGTTGGGATTTTTGTCATACTGTTGTAAAATACAAATGAGTCTTTGTAATATCATCAGTATGTTTCATTTTGCCTGCCCTTAACTCCTGTATGCGTGTTTCAGTTTTTTAACTTGTGTTGCTGCACTGTACTGGATTGCTTGGTTTAGGCTAGATCCTGTTCCCCTCCCAGCCAGGGCCAGCACATCACTGGACCAGATAGATGAAAGCACACCAGATGAAGTGGAGCCCTTGGGCAGGTGAGAGCCCATCCATCATAGGTTTTGTGCTGTTGGAATGCGAATTCAGCTCACTACTTACATGTTGCAAGAGCATTTGAGTCTCTTCTACTTAATGTAATAAGAATTTCACAATGCATTATTCCTTTAATATTGAAAAATCAGAAATTTGTATGTTTCTGGAAGTGGTGGTTTTATGAACAGTAAGTTTATATGGAGATGGCAAGAAATGAAGAAAAATTTAATATTATTTATTTTGCCTAGTCTTATTCATTAGCTTGTTGTGCAGTCATAAGATAAATTATCACTAAATCTTTGATAATGTAGACAGACCTGCAGTTTAATGCAGTAAAGAATTCAAATACATGTTAACACAGTATGACTAATGATAAATAATGTGCCAGTTTGCATAATTGTGTGTCCAGTGTAAAAGAGCTTTGTAAATAATTTAATACATAATAGCAGGTAACACACTACAATTTTAGTCTCATAAATAATGAATTAATTTTTATAAGATTACATTTATTACATATAGAGTACCATCTAAATTATAATACAAGTGATTTTATTGGTCACATTAAAGTCACTGCACCAGTTTATAAAAGTGACAGTTATATTTTTTAATGTTTTATTTATTTGATTCCCACCTACGATTTTATGTTCAGATTTTCCCAGCACATGACGTATAATAATGATATTTTATTATATAACAAACTCTTACATCACCACTGTATTTTATTTTGCTACAATACTTTGTTGTACAGAACTATTAGGCTTATTTTGGACTCTATCCATCATGTGGTATATATTGTCTTCTATATACCAGACGATGGATAGCGTCTAAAATAAGCCTGATAGTTCTGTACAGCATACACCATTGTCAGAATCCTTTCAAGTCTGATTACTTTGTTGCTTTATCGATACTGTATACTTTTCCTAACCTAAACTTTAATTCCTTTGATTTAAGTTCTGCTTAGACTAAATGGAGAGACATAACTAAATCTTAACCCTGTTTTGAATTAATTAATTTATTTGTGTTTTGAGTGTGGTGTGTGTATTTCTTGGTAAGATTTGTTTCTCTCCCATAAAATATCGCTTCTGCTGTGNGTATACTTTTCCTAACCTAAACTTTAATTCCTTTGATTTAAGTTCTGCTTAGACTAAATGGAGAGACATAACTAAATCTTAACCCTGTTTTGAATTAATTAATTAATTTGTGTTTTGACTGTGGTGTGTGTGTATTGCTTGGTAAGATTTGTTTCCCTCCCATAAAATATCGCTTCTGCTGTGGTTTTGTTGTGTATCAGAACAGGACTAATTTCTTTAAGTAGATGGTGATTTTCATGACAATAACAGAATTAATTAATTAATTTGTGTTTTGACTGTGGTGTGTGTATTGCTTGGTAAGATTTGTTTCTCTCCCATAAAATATCGCTTCTGCTGTGGTTTTGTTGTGTATCAGAACAGGACTAATTTCTTTAAGTAGATGGTGATTTTCATGACAGTAACAGAATTATTTATATTGTCTGAGCTTCATTACAAATGCAGTTCTATGGTTTCATTGTGTGCTGAAATAAGTTCTGTGGTGCTAGTGTGTGAAATTTGTAATTATGTTCCAGCTTCATTGTCAGCATCCACATCTTTGTTGCCATTGTCTGCTAACAGTCTTGTAGAAACTAAATGTCAAGGATCAAGATAACTAATATTGGGTTTGGAAATATATCATTTGGTTCACATTCATTCCAGAACCTAGTTAACTTTTGACATACATAGTCCAAAACCTTGTAACTGTTTGAGGTTCACTTACTTTAATGCATGGCACTCCACAAGGTCCAGTTTATTTTGTCATTCTAACATAGGATTATAATGTGCCGTTTCTGAATGCAAGACTGAATTTAATAGAGGAGTCCCTTTGAGGTTCATTTATTTTGGTTTTTGACATGCCATTAGTTGCCTTCTGAGTTATTCTCTTTTAATTATAAATTATTGCTCTCAGTTCAACAAGAGAGTGGTACATTTCCCAAAGTCAGACTTGAGTCCTGCCAATGACTTGAAAGGGTAAAATGTGATTTTTATGTAATTTCCCATCTTTTAGAAACAGCTGGTTTTGAAATTATTCACTATAACTTCACAGATATTAAAGATAAAGAGTTTGTACCTGGATGTGGACTGGAGACAACTTATGCCTTACAGATCCACGTTCTGTATTTTTATTCCCCTGTAACGAAATGCCATTTTCAAAATTGGCTACAGCTGCTTAAGTATACCGACTCTGCTAAACATCATGTTAGTTGTTAAAAGTGATTACACGGTCAAAAGTGCTGGAAGCAGTTTGCATGGTATTTTACTGTACTACAGTTAGTTTGAATTTGGCAGTTGCTCTAATGCCATGGGAAACTGGGATAATGCAGTTGGTGTAACGACTGGCTACAGGCTGGACAACCAAGGGGTCAGAGTTCAAGTCCCAGTGGGAGCAAAAATTTTCACTTTTTGATGTCATCCAGACTGCTCTGGGATTCACTCAACCTCCTATCCATTGGGTACCAGGGGCTTTTTCCCACGGAGGTAAAGCAGCCAGGATGTGAAGCTGACCACTCGCCTCCAACTGGTGCCAAGGTCAAAAAAATCATTGGCGTATACATTGACTCCCCCACACATCTTCATGGCTTAGTGCTTAATTAGTTGAGCACAGGGATAAGTTCACTTTACCTACCTTACTTCTAATGCCATGGATAGCCGTGTTAAATAATAAATAGACTTCCATTTGAAAAAAAAACTCATCTTCAGAGTTGTAATACATGAAACAGCATACATGAGAGTTCTTTAAGATTTGTGTCTCCATTTTTGGGCAATGACACTGTGGTATGCTAGTTTGCCAGTGTTTTGGAGGGACTTTACTATGAAGATGGAGACAGATACTTTTTCTGAAATATGAACACACCAGCCCACCACTAAACGGTATCATCAGCAAAAAAGGATAATGGTTATCAGTTTTGGGTCAAACCAGATAGAATTATGTACAAGTGCTTTTACATTCATAAAAGAGTCCTGTATGACAGCATTCCACCCTGGTTGCATGGAAATGGTGCATGTGGTGCTGGGTTGTTGTGGGTAGTGTTGGTGTGTAGTTTGGCTCTGTCTCCCCTGCAGACTCCAGGTGTGGGCGGAGGAGATGCTGACTATACCTGAGATCCGTGTTCTGGCCCCTAGTATGGAGCGTGGCCTTGATTTGTCTGATATTGGCAGGTAACCTGTCATTCCTTGTGTGTGGATGCATGGATAATGTTGTGTATACCAGAATAATGTTAAAAAGAAATTAAGCTCAGGGTTTGGAAGCTGAATTCACAGATATACTGCACACTTCATTAACAGAGATTCGGTGGAAGCATTCTTCAAATGGTGAAGTGAATGGTTAGTCAGTTGCTCCCAAACTATAGTTTATGTGCAATTGTGGCATCTTAATATATTTCATGGTGTTAACATGATAGAAATGTATAACATCAGAATTTTTATGTGCCAATGTTATTTTATCTTTACAAATCCTGAAATTCATGTAAATGACATTTAAAATTCCAGTTCTTGTCTCACAGAAATCACACTGTCTCCCCATTGTAAAGATCAACTGTTTAATTATAAGAGTTTCTTTATATCATCTCAAACTTTATTTGTATAATGATGTAATTATTTCCAAAACATGTTTTGGTGGCATAACCATCATCAAGGGGAGGTTATGCAAAAATGATACAAAAGTGCACTAGAATATTAAGTTTGTGCAAAAGTCATTCTTTGCGTATTCAAAGTCAGATCCATGTTGTAATTTTACAAACATATATTATTAAACTAGCTGTACCCGGCCACACGTTGCTGTGGCTCACTCTAACGAAATATTTCAATTCAAACGCAGATCAATCGACACAGCTCAATCCCACCGCCAATTGCACTGAAAAATAAGGAAATCAGTTAAGAAAACGAAATGAAAAACAATGAAAAATAAACTATACTCACGAAATGAACGCTATGGTAAACAACACAGCCCAATTCCAGCGCAGTGTCACACGAAATAATTAAATCAAAATGAAAATAAATCGAAACTGTTCATATTTGGCGGTAGCTATCCCAAGACTGACTCCTTCAGTGGTTACTTCCAGACTCTCTTTTGTATCCCTTGGCATCTGCCCCGAGACTGACTGCTTCTTGTCCAAGCTGGACTATTTATACCTCAGTGGATGCTATACAATGAGCCTTCTGTTGTCTATCACTGGGGAAACGCTGCCAGAGTCGAATCCAAAACTCTAACTCAGGATCTCTGCTGTTATTTCACTCGGAATCTCTTGTGATACTTGTGACCTCGTGATACTCAAGACACTCGTGATACTGAACAGTCGCCAGAGCTACACTCTCTTATACATATAGCCAGCGTTCAGACGGGATAGGGAACACCTTATTGAAGAGTTAGTTTCATCTGTTGCTTAGGAAATGCTAGCACAGAACACCTTGTAGAAGTGTTTGGTTTCATCCGTTGTTACACAACAGAACCTCTTATCCTCTCATCTCTGGGGAAATGCGTTTGTTGTTTCGGCAATTCCTATGCAACGGCCCACTGTTATTGCGTTTCCATTCAAGTATACTTTCCGGTTTCATCCGTTGTTACGCAACGGAACCTCATATCCTTTAATCTCTGGGGAAACGCGTTTGTTGTTTCAGCAATTCCTATGCAACTGTTATTGCGTTTCCATGGAAGTATACTTTCCGGATTCACACGTGGCCGGGTACAGCTAGTAGGTATATAAAAACACGCACACATTCGAATGCAACCTTGTGTCAAAATTTCGAAGCAATCGGTGAAGAACTTTCGGAGATTTTTGAGGGGTAACAAACGAACATTTACATTTTTATTTATATAGATTATTAAATATAATTTCCTTTCAGTTCATAAAAATTTAAAAACTAACTATTACATCAGTAAGATTATGTCATGATATATGCACATCAGCTGGGTTTGTAGTTGTTTTATTGTTATGAATTGTCATGTAGGTAAGATGACCTCCTATCATGTTATTTCTTGTATGAGAAAAGATGTAAGTTAAAATCTTTATTTTTGATGCTAACAAGGTTCCGTACCACATCAGATGTTGGCGTATGCCAATGATGTGAATCTACTGGGTGATAATGTAGATACCATAAAGAAAAACACACAAACTTTTAATTGATGCAAGTAAAGAGGTTGGTCTAGAAGTAAACACAGAGAAAACTAAGTATATGTTGCTATCTCGTCTCTTCGGTAGTATGTCCAGCTTACCCCAGAAACAGGATATTCATATGGTCCCCTAGGAGATTGGCAGTTATTTATAATAAAGAAAGTGCAGCTACATGAACACTTGAAAGATTCCATATTGTAATGTGGATGGCTGGAAAGTTTCTAGACAACAACCTACAGTTGAGATGAATATTTATAGCTTGTTTGTTAGGCAACATTCAATGCGCCAGTGGATGGATGAGATATCATGTGACATGTTTTCTGTGTGGTCTGTGTCAACAACAATAGAATTGGTTCCTATACAGTCCATGCTGCAGCTACATAACAAGAGCTGTGAGCTGTAAGTTGAGAGAGAATTATAACTAGAAGTAGAGTGACAGAGTTACTAGGAACAGCTATGAGAACAGTTATACTAATTATGAGTTACGAGAGCGGTAATAGCGGTGGAAGCACGCGAACAGAGGAAATTGGAACCAGGAATACAGAAGAACACAGGAGGTCATCCTGTGAAGGTTTAAAGTTTTATTCGAACATTTTATTTTTGTGTAGTAGTTGGAGTGATTTGAAGCGCTATTTCATGTGTTTTAATTGCGTTACCAGGAGAGGACTGGTGTGTGTGTGTAACAGTGAATTACAAAGTTTAATTCAGTGATAGCACTGTAGTAAATGTGATTAAGAGAGACTGTAACCGAAGTGCTAATAAATCCAATCATCCTAACCAAAAAAGTGTCATTCTCATCATGCGTACCGCCCCACACATGACAGTATATACAAACCTAATTACACAGTCATGCGAGGGGGTACCCAAAAGAGACGGAACTTATTTTTTTTTAAACTTATTTATTCAAATTTTAAGCACAAACCTTCAATCCCCTTCAAAGTACTCTCCACTTACACTAATACACTTGTCTAGTCTTTTATTCCATTTTTCAAAACATTGTCTAAATTCATCTTTTGAGATGCTTGACAGTGCCTCCGTCGTTTTTTCCTTCACCTCAGCAACATCAGCAAAACGCTTTCCTTTCATGT
This sequence comes from Cryptotermes secundus, assembly GCF_002891405.2. Lineage (NCBI taxonomy): Eukaryota > Metazoa > Arthropoda > Insecta > Blattodea > Kalotermitidae > Cryptotermes > Cryptotermes secundus. The sequence continues at coordinate 515,306 of NW_019726261.1, forward strand.
GTCTTTTATTCGAGGAAACAAAAAAAAGTCGCACGGGGCAAGGTTGGGTGAGTATGGAGGGTGAGGAATGGGGGTCATACCATTTTTGGTCAAGAATTGTCGTACAGACAGGGCTGTGTGAGCAGGGGCATTGTCATGATGGAAAACCCACAAATCTGGCTGCTTCCACCACAAACTGTTGCGCAATCTTTTCAAAACTTCCAAGTAGAAAGCCTGGTTAACTGTCTGACCCTGCGGAACAAACTCTGAATGGACGACTCCTCCCACATTGAAAAAACAAATGAGCATTGTTTTCGTGTTTGATTTCACCTGACGAGCTTTCTTGGGGCGAGGCGAACTTGAAGTCTTCCACTGCCTTGATTGTTGCTTTGATTCAGGATCGTAAGCATAGCACCAGGTTTCGTCACCGGTAATAATTTTTGAAAAAAAGTTTTGATCATTTCGGGACTCTTCTTTCAAAGCACAGCATGCTTCCACGCGACCTTGTTTTTGTTCAGCAGTCAGCAGTCGTGGCACGAATTTCGCAGCCACCCTTTTCATTCCCAAATCTTCTGTCAAAATTCGCTGAACTGAGCTCCAAGTCACTCCCGACAGCTCCACAATTTCTTCAATGGTCCGTCGTCGATCTTCCTTGATGATTTCACGAATTTTTTCAACATTTTCATGTGTTCGGGCCGTGGAAGGACGACCAGAACGAGGTTTGTCATCAATTGACATTTCACCATTTTTGAAACGGGAAAACCACTCAAACACTTGAGTTTTCCCCATAGCATCATCCTTGTACGCCGTTTTTAACATTTCAAGAGTTTCTGTTCCACTTCTCCCGAGCAAAAAGCAGAATTTCACCGCCACATGCTGTTCACGAAAATCAGCCATTACAAAAACGACGATCACACAAAACAGTTGTCACTATAAACTCTGCCGAAACTAGTCCTTACCTTCTGAAGCAACGGTAGTTGGCTTATCGACTCAGGAATGTTAGCTCTATGCGCTCACAGTGGCAAAACGAGGTACTGCAAAAGCTCTGCCCACAAAAAAATTAGTTCGGTTTCTTTTGGGTACCCCATCGTATGAACAGTGAACTTATGGACATACATAATCCAGTCAATGACAATTATAAATTCCTCAGACAACAACTCTTGCATCACCTAGCCTGATCATACCCTCATTCCCATGCTAAAACCATTTCTGTAGGTCTCACACCGGATAGGCAGAATACAGGTCATCCCCTGCAAGACAGAAACCCTCAGTGCTAAATCTTATGTAAATACTCTATAGCATACTTTACCAGAAAATAACAAAAAGATAACTGAAAAGGACTTCTGTATGGTTTTAGATATTTCCCATGTGCCAGAATACTAAACCGAAGAACCCCAATGAACACAAATATAAGTAAGATAATTTGGTGGCTAAAGAATCCAGTCACAAGAAATTAGTATTCTAGATAGCTCAGTAATCCAGTAAAACCGGGAAGAAGATGGCTTGATATTTGAAGATAGAAAAAACTAAAAAGCTCAGCGCTTGAAGATGATGATAATGGTGGATAGCTCAGTCTGTATAGCATTTAGGCTATGGTCTGGACAGCCAAGGAACCGGATTTGATTCCCAGCATGGACAAGAGATTTTTTTCTTCTCCACAGTATCCAGACTAGTTCTGAGGCCCACCCAGCTTCCTGTCCAATAGGTACCACTCACCTCCATCTAGTGCCAAAGTTGAGAATGGTGGAGGAATACATCCACTCACCCATACATCTCCGTCGTGTAATACATAACTAACTAAGCACTTGGCTCACCTTACCCATAACATTTCAATTTTGTAACATCTCAGCTCTTCTTTATAGATATTGCAGGCTGACCAAAAGAATAAAATATGGAACCTTGTTGGAGCCAACCAAAAATTAAGATTATAACATCCATCTCTTCTCATGCAAGAGACAGTATATGATAAAGAGTTAATCTACACCTATGAGACAATTCATAACAATAATGACATCTGCAAAACCTGTCTAGTATACATACTCGTATGTTGTGACACAATATTATTCATCCTTTTTTTTTTTTTTAATTTCTATATATTGATAAAAATTTTTAATATTTTAATATTATAAGTTTGTAAAATTAAAAGAGGTATCTGGCTTGTAATACATAGGGAATTACTTTCATGTCATAATGGTTCTAGTGGCTTTATGCATAACCTCTACTTGGTAAGGATCATGTGACTGAAAAATAGTATATAGTATAGTACATAATTGTATTATTATACAAATGAAATTTGTGAGATAGTACTCATATACAGAGACCCTTATAACTATTAAAGAAACAGGATGGAACATTATAAAATTGACTGGTTAATACTGAATAGGGAAAGAATTGCTGGTGAAAATCATAAAAACACTCTTTGGGCAAAATAACAACAATTTTTAATGTTAAAACATGTGGTATATATAATGACCACTGTGCTTTAAAGTGTTCAGACAAAACCCCCAAGCAAAATATCATGACATGGATTCAGATAAGGTGTCGGAACTGCTGCTGGGTTTATTGTTTTAAGGTTGAAAACGTTAATTTATGAGGGTGCAAATGAAATTAAACCATTAGTAATAGAATTTGTTACATGACAGAATTTATAACATAAGTAATGAAATATGTAACAATTTGTAATTATTGGTACATTTCTAAGTAACGGCAATTTAACACGTTACTACATCAATGAATCAACACGGAACAATAGAGGAAACGGGAAAACCATGGCAACGATGTTTTCTGTGTGGTTAGTGCTGGAACCTTATAAATACGAGTGAAATACAAACTGCCCATTTGGAGGCGGGTTCGAATACCTCCACCTTGACCCTGCAAGTCATAGGAGGTGACGAAAATGGAAGTCTCAAAACTGAGACAGTAAAATATGGTCACAAGTCCAAGGGACTAAGACCCGAGAAAAACTGCTCTGGCAAGGGTCAGCAGCATTTGCAAAAGACAGACCCATCCTCTTGTCAGAAAGGGCGCCCCACAAAAACAAGACCGAAACTGTCAAAGAGTAATAAATATCTGTTTTGACACCAAGACTTACTATAGGCAAGCTGGCAGCATATGATGTCATGCACTTAAGATGTCCTCTGGTAATAGTTGTGCTGCATGTATGAGAGTGTACAGGAAAAGGAAGTGGTTAGAAGTTAATTGTAAAAATGTACCCAAACGAACAAAGTTAAATGCCAAATGACAGCATGAATTAATGTACAAAGTAGATTTATTCTAGTACAAATCTCAATTTCATTACGTTTTCAACGTTAAACCTGGGAACCAAGGTTCCCCAGTCACTTTTTATTTCATCACTCACAGGCAGTCTACCATTACGCATTATATAATTTATGCAGCTGGAAAAGCATTGTTAAATAATCCAACCTTTCTTTCCTTCAGAAGTGAAGAGTTTGTGAGCCACCACGAAAAATGTTTAGATGTGTGGTAATCAGATGTAATACGTGTATCTTGGAATGAGAAGAATTGTTATTATGTAAGTGAGGAAATATCAGAAAGAAAATTGCTATTTTAGGGCAGGGTTCTTTTGTTACTACTAAGGAGGAGGCTTTTGAAGAAATGAAGTTCGGGAACTGCTGACTTCACTGAAGGAATTGGTTTCCTTAGCCTGAGCATCACGTTTCTTTGCATAACTGTGCTAGCATATGCTGCCTCTTCTTGACATGGTTTTATCAGTCTTTTTGACTTCTCTTTGGTTTCAGTTCTGTCCATCTGCAACAGAATGATTTGCTGAGTGTTAATTAAGTAAGATGTATATAGTTATCATCTAAGAAAAATGTGTTCATTAAAATGCAAGAATTTCCACACTTGGTTGTTGTTATTAATGGGATTGTTAAATGAAATATGCTAGTGCATGATTAATGTCACAGTTTCTTGTATTCAGTTTCAGTTCCATAAGACCTTGAAAGCACATTTCAGTTACATATGAGAGTGTTACATATATACTTTCTTTGCTTTTGTGTGCATAGATTAATATAATATTGAAATAGAAGATGTTCTGATGAGTTTGATTAATAAATTGATTTCTTATATGCTAAGAATTTTCATATAAGAATGTTTGTATTTGTGTGAGATCATGCATGTGTGTGTAAATTTACAGGGTCCATTTGCCCATCATGCTCTGTCTCTCAGAAAGTGTTAATGATAGTGGGTAAGGGTAAATACAAAAATCGATCCATTTTGTAAGGAAAACTTTGGAAAGGTTGTTAATTTCTCTGTTACATGCATGCTTTGAGCCCAAGTCAATTTCTTTCCCTCATAAGATAAGCATCGGAATGATAGTGAGTACCGATGTCATCACTGATTCAGTTGTATCTTAATTTAATAAGGCTCTTTTATATCAGTATAAATTGTGGCAGTATGGCCGAGAAAGATGAATTATATAGCTCAATTTCACCACATAAACTTCTGGAGTGAGTTACTGTCTTCCATCAGGAAACCGATAGATTATGAACGATTATGACACAGAGGGCATAAAGCTATAAAGAATATGTTCTTCTTGGTTGTAATTTCATGTAGTTCAAAGAGAGCCAGACGTTTTGGAGAACATATCACCTCCATCTTCAGGGTAAAAGTGTAAGTCGAGCAAGAAACCAGCAAAAACAGGCAGCAAGCTTCTTTCTGAGGTGCAGGAACCAAAGCACAGGACCTCATTTCTTCTAGTTCCAGCACCACATACGGTCTGAAGCTTCCAAAAGGATCTGCCATGCTTTGTGAGTGGATACACCAAATAAGATGGAAACTGTGTGGTGTCTCAGTAATTGCTGGGATTGCACTTACGCTGGTGGTGAGTTATCAGATGGTTTGGACCTGATGTATCATATAGCAGCCAAGAAGCCCTTACATGTTGCTTCTGACTACAAAAGCAGGCAATGTAGCAAATTTCAGCACCTGCACAAGATTCAACATGCACCTCTCCAGCATAATAGCAGGAAGACTTGTCAGTGTGTAAGCACTTTGCCATGAAGGACGCAATGTAGTTGGCCTTATGTAAAGGTCTGAATTACGCTGTGACCCCTGCAGTACTGCCTATTGAGGACATCTGCAGGGTGGAGCAGGTTATAGGTGCCTTACCAGTGGAGGCTGCTGAAGAGGTGTGGCAGGAAAATGTCAGGATCCTGAAATGCTCCTGCAAGCCCAGAGACACTGACACAGAAAGAAAGTTCCTTTGAACCCTAAAAGCTAAGGTTGAACTCCTCATTTGTCCATCTGCAAGGAAAATGTGACTGTGATCTTCTACACCACAGACTGTAGCCTGAAGATTGCTGCTGCCATGGAGGACAAAGCCTACAAGAAATTGATTAAGGACCCTACTGAGGCTGTGGAGCAGAAAACTGTTTTTCTAAATAACATTCTCTCTTTTTTGAGAGGTCTACAGGCAACTCCAGGCCCAGTGTTTGTTTATTACCTCATCTTGCTTGGCTTACTCTTCAACCCTAAGGATGGAGGTGATGTGTTCCAATGAAATGTTGTGGTGTCTCTGAACTACGTTGTGTTACAACACACAAGACCCTACTGTTCTTAGTCACTGCTATGAGAACCTTAAATGCATTATTATAGAAACTGTACTCCTGTCAGTAGGCTCAAAGGACTGTGGGTAGATTGTGTCATTCAACTTAGGAACATACCTGCAACTACATAAGAAAAGCAAAAGAAGTATTGCAGTGAGCAGCAGATTTCTTCATTGCAGCAACTTGTACACCTGATGATGACCAGTTAGGCAAAAACATGTAGTGGTGACAATAAAGAGAAAATGAATAGAGAATATTAACCAACATTATGCATAGATGGGAAAAACGCGGAATGTGAAGTCCACTCATTTATCATATAGCAGCCAAACTATCACATGTTGTACATTAGTACAGAAGCCTTGAGTGGAAAGCTGTTATGCATGCAGTGATGAACCTTTAGACTTCATGAAACGGGAATTTCTTTAACAGATGAACAGTTATAAATTTTATATAGGAATACCTTGAACACCATGGACTCTACTATGTTTCAGCAGTCCATTGTCATACATGTATAAATTTATATGCGAGAGACAGATAAATATTAAATTATAATAGGCAGATTAATGTATTGCAACAAAATAGTGTTCATGGGATGATGACTGTTATTGTGCAGTTATGACAATGTATGTGATATGCTTTGTGGTGTAGTGACTGTTGCATCATGACTTAATGCATGTGCATGATCCCTTATGTTCTTGCAATGTTTTTTCTCATCTTCAGTTCTAGTATGATCTAAGAAGGTAAGTGCTTCTTCTTCGAAGGGCTTGGTAAGGTGTAATCTGTGTTACTAATCTGTTTAACATATGTATGTTTAATATTTCAGTATGTGCTTAAATTCTGAATGTTGTGTGTTCTAATGTTCAATATATCTGACATTCTCATTTTACATGGTTTCTGTGTAAAGTATACATACCAGTGCAAAGGCTCCTATTTGCAGAAGGGTTGCAGGCATAAGACTGTGCAGAAGCTTTTCTAGTGGCAAAATGTTTGGCAAGATTGTGGAGAATGTGAAAATAGTGTGGGAAGAGCAGAAACTTCAGAAGTCTCCAAAGGGCTGACAATATTATATCTGCATGGCCAAAATGTGGGGACTATGTAGGATGGGTAACAAAAAATGGAGTGATAAGGAGTGTCAGTTTTCTAAAGTCATGTAGGTGGCTGTGTGAGACACATGTCTCCAACCTTATCCTTCTCCCTTTGACACCTCTGGGACATATTTAGATTTACAGCATTCAATAAAATTCTCTGTGACTAAATAAGATTTTATAATGTTTTTCAAGTTGACTCACTGTATGAAAAGTATGAACATAACATACATTATGTACGTACAAATACATTTTACTATGGAAATGGGAATTTTAATCATCACTTAGGGGTCAGATTTTCTTTTGTACATAAGGAAGTAACATCAGCCATATGGCCACGCCATAGCTCAAGTGGTTAATTGCTGGCTTCCCATCACGGCGGCCCAGGTTCGATCATGGGTCTGGTCAAGTGGGATTTGTGGTGGACAAAGTGGCACTGGGGTAGGTTTTCTCCGAGTACTTCAGTTTCTCCTGCCAATCTTCATTCCACCAATTGCTCCACAATCACCCTCACCTATCATCTGGAGCTGGTACAGTAGGCCAGAAGTGGCCGCAGTACAAGGGACGTAGTCCCACCCCACTAGCAATAAAAAAATAAACATCAGCCATAGTGACAGGATCTTATATATAACACTAAGGGGTAGTTGGTATGACATTGTTGTGAATATGTGCTGTAAATCGCCAGGCACTGATAGCATTCCCAGCAGAATGGTCCAACCCCAAGGTAATATAAAACTGAGGTCCACAAACTTCTTAGTTCAGTTTGAAATATAGAAGAATTGCCACAGAAATGGAAGGAATCTATTAGTTTATCTGTTTACAAACAGGATGATAAAACTGATAGTAATAGCAATTGTCTTATCTTCTCTCAAGGTTAACTCCATCGATACAGATGAGGGATGATGAAATTATACCAAATATATATTTAATAAATCATTCACAGTCAGATTTCCTGGCTAAAATGAATGGGAAAGCAGGTATCATGCCAACAGAACTCAAAGTTAAACTGTTACATAGCCGGATCCAAACATTTGAAAGTACTGGTTTTGGGGTGTATGGAATGGCACAAGGAAGGGGCTTAGCTTTAGCCTTGGGTAAATCACCACAGTATTCCAGGCAGAAGTACCTGCCATTGAGGCCTGCACAGTAGAGAAATGAAAAGTATATGAAAGTAGAAACATTTATATTTTGTCAGTCAAACTACACTCAACAATTACCAAATCAACTCTAAAGTTTATTCTGTAACTACCATCGATCCCTAATGAAAGTGGTTGAACATTGCATGACATGATTGATATGGGTGCTAGGGCATATAGAGCAATTGAAGAGGAATAAATTTGCAATCAGTTATCAGTAACAGATTCTGAACATCATTTATAGGACCTGTTACAGCCTGCAAAATATGAAAAAGAATTGCCAAGCAGACTATCAGTGACTGGAAGAAAAAACTGGTGTGTAGGATTTGAGGTTCTCACAGCGGTGGTTATGAAGTGTTCTGTCTTCTGGGATATAACGCCTTATAGTCCATTGAAAATTAATTTGCTTAGTGGGGGTGGAGTCTAACTGGATCCACTCAGCACAGTGGCCACTGAATGGCCTATTGTAGCTTGCCCCGGGTGATTATGATGATGGAGAATTTGGTGGAATGAAGATTGGCAGGAGAAACCAAAGTACTCGGAGAAAATGGATCTTAAAGAAATAGGGTGGGGACTGGATTGATTTAAGTCAAGTTTGGGTACATTGGCAGGCTCTTCTAAACACAGTAATGGACCCTCAGGTTCCTTAAAAGTCATAGAATTTCTTCACTAGCTGAGCAGCAACTCATTTTGTAGGAATAGCTGTGGTCCATGGCATTAGTGCATATGTTGTTATTGTAATATCTGTAATATTTACCTTGAAAGAGTTTTTATTTGGGTTACAAAAAAGGTTTTGTTTTTACTTTGGTGTAAAGTGATCTGATTGACCAATCAGAACCGAGATGAAATTCACACAGTTCATTTTAGTGTTGATTATCTACCAAATATCGTTCATATCCACTAAATTATATAGGTGATTAAATATAGGTGGACTGATGGACAGACCTTTCTGTATAGATTTTCCTGTTGACTTGCATTTTCCTTATAAAATGCCTCTAAATATGCCTCCCTATAGTTATGTGTAAGATGGTTATTGGTCTGAAGCTTGTTTATAATCATTCACAGTTCTGTGGAAGTTTCAGTAACTGCCCACACAATCTTTTACTCTAACAATAAGTTATTTTCATCATAACGGCCATGCCATTATCGGTTCTCAAATTGTATTCATTTAGATTATATTCCTTGCTCCTGTATGCCAGGTCCCTAATAAGGAGATCAGTCTGTAGATGGGAGGATAATGTTAAAATGGATTATAGAAAAATAGTTTGGTATGGTGGATTGGATTCTAGTAGCTCGACTGATTGGCAGACATCTGTGGACATAGAAATGATTATTCAGGTTTTATAATTGTGTGACTATCAGTTGCTTGAGAAAGACACTGTACCATGAAGTTAGTTAAAAAGACCTGCAGATCCATCAGTATCCTGCAGTCATTAGAGTGCAGTATCAGTTCTGTTTGATTTTGAAGCTGAGCAATGCAACCGCTTTGGTGGTCTGTTAACGTGAAAGTTTGGTGTTGTGAGAGCATTAGACTTTATATACCACTGATAACAAATCTGTTGTCAGTCACCATGACAAGAAAGTTGAGCTGCAAACCTCCTTTATGCATATAACCATTTTTTTTTCATGCTATCCATAATTACCTGGCATGCTGTTACTTAAATGCTATACCATAAAACTTCTTACAGTAAATAATGCGCCCCAACACTGGTAACAGCTTTTCTGTATGTTACTCATTTTATGTACAACTTGTTTTTGTGGGGGAATAATTAACGTAAAAATTAAGTCTTTGCTGTGGAATTTAAAATTCAGCAAAATGACATGTAGCCTTTTTCCCATTTTGCCATCACTGAGATACTGTTAAATGTGCAAAGTGTATAGTTGCCTGTGTTCATACATAGAATGTGGTATGTGTAGTATAGGAGCATGTACCAGCAGAGAAAATGTGTCATTTTAAGGGTGGACTGTCATTAGTACATTCACTGTTACCATGATTTTAGGTTTTCTTTGTCCTAGGACATTATGGCCATCCTACGCTTTAGTTAAAAACTTTGCTGCATGTTAAAACCACCAGTAACAAGACACCATGTTCCACTTATCAGGGCACCATAGTAATTATAGACGTTCTATATATACACACCTTCATGTATCACTTCAGAATTATAACACAAGCTTTAAGAATATGATAAATTTGTTATAACTGCTTGAAATATCAGAACCATACATAATATTTCTTGTTCAACATTTATGAATGTTTTACCTCCTACATAAAAATGTTTATATGTATACATATTAATATTGCACATGTAAATTAAATTACCTCTTAAGTGTAGTATTAATGATAGATTTCAGCTCAGGTATGTTTAGTGGCTGTGAAATGCTTTCCACATGCCGGTGTTTAATTCTATGGTAATTATGTCGTATGTGTTGTGAACAGAGTGGCACTGGAAAAGGCTTTTCCTAAGAGCTTGGTATTCACATGGTAGTTATCATTCTACCTATGCTGCATACTTGTCTGTCACCCCAGCTGATTGTTTAACATGCTCTACTAGCCAGCACATTATAGTGGCTGTGTTTTTTATGTGAGGCTTCACCTCCTTCCAGCACTTCATTGATGGTGGCTAATAAATATGATTCAAGAGCCTTACCTGCCAAATAAATGTAGTATTCCTTCATAATTATTTGTTGCTTTGAAGCCTGAAAATCAAGTCAGCTTCTGAAACAGCCAGATAGTATAAACCTTGGAATAGAAGAATATAACACTAGCCACTTGGTTTTATAGCTTCCAGATTTGGAATTTTCACATTAATGTCCTCCAAGAAATGTTTGTTACAGACCTGCTCTCTGGTGTAAGAGTAAAGAAGTGTGCATCCAATTAAAACTGTTATTTAATTAAAAGTTTTACTCTGTTACAAAACAAGCTCATAGAGTTAATTAGAATTAGATTTTCAGGATTTACCATTGGCATCCATATTTTATGATACTTAACATGCTAAATTATGGGACATGAACATTGGCTGTAAAAGAATTAGATGCTTTCATAAATTCCATATTATTGACCCACTTCATATCCTATAGTTTCTAGTCCATATTCATTTCAGCTGGTGTCAAATGTTGACTTTCTTTGGGCTCCCACTCCTGTATACACAACCCTGTTTTCCTTCAGCTTTGAAATATTATTTTTTGTATTCATTGATAATTTAATGGCTCTGTTTTTAGAATTTACTCCTTACAGGAGCCTGAATAGCATAGTTGGTATGGCAACTAGTTATGGCTGGATGACCGAGAGGTCGGAGTTCGAATCCCAGCCTAGTCAAGAATTTTTCTTCTCCACTTTGTCTAGACCGTCTCTGGGTCCACTCATCCTCCTATCCAATGGGTACCAGGGGCTTTTTCCCTGGAAGTAAAGTGGCCAGGGCATGAAAGCAACCACTCAACTCCAGCTAGTGCCAAGGTCAAGAAAATGTGGATCTATACATCCACTTCCCCATATGCTTTCATGGCATAGTGCTTAATAATTTAAGCACAGGGACAGCTTTACCTTTGCCTTACATTAGAGATCATTCACAAACCAGTTAGAAATGCCGTTGCTTACTCCCTTGATGCCAAACTAGATGGCATCACATCACTGAGGATCACAACTTAATATGTGTCATAATTTTCAGAAATATGATTTAGTGACAGTTCTAATGAGGTTAATGTCTTCTTGATTATGTTGCTGTCTAGTCTGATGTTTGCCAACATTTCAGAGGAACTTGCTGCCTTCATCTTCATAGTAGTGAGGGCAGCACATTCCTCTGAAGTGTCAGTAAACATTTACCAGACAACACAACATCACACCTTAGAAGGCTTTAGTCTTTATAATTACTGCTATGTGAACCTCAAATCTCAGGTATTTTTGTTTAATTGACTAATGACTTTATACACAATAACAAATCAGCAAAAAACTTTCAGGTGTTGAATTTAAAAACTACTGTTAAAAATTTGATGGTACAGTTATTTTCTTCATTCTTAATGTTATACTGTCTTGTTTTGTCTGTAAGAGCTTCAGTTGTGAAAATGTAAAACATTAAAGGTGAAATTAGCATTATCTCTTCTGTTTACCATTTAAATTCACCATATCCTAATGATATCAGATCTTTTAATTTAAATGTTCTTCATTCATGTATTTTTGTGAGCCGCAATAGCTCAGTTAGAGAGTTAAATTCCTGGAAGGGGCGAAAGATTTCTCTCTTCTGCATTACATCCAGATAAATTATGGGCCCCACCCATCCTCCTGTACAGTAGGTACTAGGGGGCTGTTTTCTTTGGGGGTAAAGCAGCAGGGGCTTAAAGCTTGCTACCCACTTCCATCTAGTGCCAAGGCTAAGGATGGAGCTGTACTTTACTCCCCTGTACGTCTTCATCACTTGGTTCCTAATTAATTAAGCCAAGGGATAACTTACCTTACCATTCATTACTTTTAGTACAGTGATATTAAGCATGGTTACAGCATTTAATCACTTTTTGCTGCATTAAATGCAGCAGAGGATTAAGACAAATTTGGCTCTTTGTTGCACCTCATACCCCGTACCCCTAAACTTCCTTGATAACTTGACAGGTTATAAATTTTATAGGGTTAATAGTATATGTCTAGGCATTTTAGTACTATGGCAAACTTTTTGCATTAACATTGTTTCTGAATGGAACATCTTGACAGAATGTTTGCTTTTAGAACAGCATAATTGATTGTGAAATTGCACACACATCAAACTCAAAAAGTGATTGTCACTGCATTTGAAATGCTGGAAGTAACAATAAGATAAAGAATTATATGCAGCACATATTCTTGCATTGCCCATCTATATTAGGATTTAATCATCTCTAACTTTTTTACTGCAAAGTGTAGTGCTGTTGACTATACAGAAATGTCCCGCATGTTTCACAGGGTTTGAATAATGTAACAGTGACAGATATTTGTGCCCAAGGTGACATAAGGTATGGGAAACCAAATATTTTACATTGTGGTTTCATCTCTTTAATGTATAAATTGCAGATGGTAGAAAACCACCTTGTATGCACTGGTCAGATAGGATTGTGGTGGTCTATCAGAACTGTTTTACTGACATGTCATGAGCAGGGAAAAGGTTATAGAATAATGTAAATCTGTTCAGTGCCATGTTTAATGAATGCTAGTCTTGTAAAGTGTGGACATCACTGTGAGATAATTTTAAACATTTTTGTAGCCAGCAGCCTCCAGTGAGTCTTGAACAGATGGATGAAACACAGGAGCTGAGTGCCAAGGACCAGGCTCCCATTGTGCGACTTGTCCTGGCCCTGTGGTTTGCCATCATCTCACACTCAGACCTTGTGTGTTACTTCATGGTGTTCCTCTATCAGATTAAGTCGGCCACCATCTTGTCTCTGCCACTGCCACTCATGGTGTTTTTATGGGGAACACTCACAATTCCAAGACCCACTAAAACCTTCTGGGTCACCATGATTGCTTACACTGAGGTATATGAACTTTACAATTTACTGTGAACCAGTGGAAAGATGTTCATTATGTGGGAGTGTTTCACCTTCTATTCCCAGTTTCTCAGAATGTGTAATTTGGTCATAAATATAACCTTTGATGGGACCTTTCATTTAATGAAATGCTGTTGAGTCCATACTACAGTTCATTAGAGAAGCAGGACCTACTTATAAATTTCACACAAAGGACTGACACTTTATGAGGCTGAAATACATTTTTGACATTTTGTTAGAGATTGAACAAATGGAAAGTTACGTCAGTGAAATTAATATTTTATATTTTGATCACTTTCAGTTGGAACCAATAAGGTGGTACGAGTATTAATAAGAGGATGGAGAATATTATGTAATGAGGTCCATAATCAGTTGTTTTCATGGTGATTATACTGAGAATGAGATGGGAAAGAACATAAAGCATGCTTAAGGGAGATGAGATATGCATACAAAATTTTGGTTGGAAAATCTTGAGGAAATAGACTGCCTGGGTGATGACCTGTGTCTCAGAGGAATATGAATGAACTTCTACTACACTACATTGCATCACATCCCAGAAAGTAGTAGTATTCTTATTTTACTTTGTTAAATGTAATACATACATGTGCTTCTCCTTAGTTACCATGCTCAAGTGAAAGGGACTTCTTGAATTAAGAATTAGGTATATACAGGGCACTAACATTATCTTTAGAAACTGACCAAGAAACAAACGAACTCTCTTGTAGCAGAGCCCATAAGTTTAGCACCACTAATGCCCAGGTTTACCATTAGACACAAACCTTGGCCATATCCAGCTACTTCCCATACTCCAAATCTATTTCTCTAGTCTCTCTTTAGTATTTTCCTCTATCTTCTTAGCCTTCAAAGTGGTTGCTTTCTGATAGGTCATCATCATCATCAGTAATCTGTCAGACGACAGGGCCACAGTCTCTTCCAAAACAATTCCTCCACTTATTGCAATCTAGAGCTTTCTCCTTCAAATGACAGTATCCTCTTCTGTCCCCAAGGTCATCCAGCATCTTCTTATGTCTTCTTCCTCGTCTTCTTGTCACTTCTATCTGCCCCTCTATCTTTCCTTCAATGACTTCTTTTAGAAGGCACTTTCTGTGTAAAACATGACCAATCCAATTAGCCTTCCGTTTTCTTATTTCATGTAGGATATTCCTCTGCTAACTGACTCTAATTAACACTTCTTCATTTCTCACATAATCGGTCCAACTGATCTTCTCCATCCTTCTCCAACACCACATTTCGAAACTTTCCAGATGTTTCTGATCTACTGCCCTAAGTGTCCATGTTTCAGCCCCATACAGAGCTATGCTCCAAATGTAGCATTTCACTAGTTTCTTCCTCAAATTTAAGTNGTTACTTTTGTGACTTTGTAACTTTTTCCAACCAAAATGTGCTGTTAATTTCTTGTCTCTGTTTGAGCTACAGTAGAGTAGCTTTGTGAAGGCAATTGCCAGGCATTGAAAGGAGGTAAGCCTGCAGGTCAGGAACATGTTACACAAAAGGGAGCAGACTTGTTGAGTATGAAGTGTGACTAATGCATAGATAAAAGTTTAAAAGCACATAGAACCATCCACCTCCCTACAGCACCATAATGTATATAACAATTTGTAACTATCTGTGATGATAAAGATTTTGAATGCCCTGGTCCTTTTAGTTCTGTAGCCTATGAATATGGCAGAATTCTCATTGCTTCCAGGTCTGCTTAATTATCATGTGAATGGTTGATGACAGAATGTAGTTTCTTACATCTTCAGGGTCATCAGTGATATTTGTGTTTATGTAGGTGATTGTGATTGTGAAGTGGATGTTTCAATTTGAGTTCTTGCCATGGAATGGAACCGAGGTAATTGAGAAGAACCCATTCTTCCCCCCTCGAATCATTGGAATTGAGAGCAAACCGAACTATGCAACATATGACTTATTCCTGCTGCTCATCATATTTTTTCACAGGTAAAATGAAGTGACCTGAATCATTACTCACATTATTCACACTGTACAGAATGCGCACACATATCAGATGTGCCTCATAGGTTAGAGAAATGTTACTGTTTTGGACAACAGTGTGATTTCAGTTTGTTTTATTTATTTGTGATTTATTTGACAATGTTGTTAATATATCTTGGAGCGTGTAGCGTTCAGTGGTATGATGACTTGTGAATAGTAAATTTGAAATGACGTGGAAGACAGTAGTCATGGTGTTGTTTGAGGTACTGTCCCTCATTCTCCTGGAGGAACTGAGGAAAACCTCAGTTTGTGTTTATTGTATCATATTACAAATGAGAATTGACAACCTTGATTTATGTGGGAAAATGGCTCTTTCCCATGTTCTGATATTGCCTTTGTTGGTATCTGTCATTTTTTTATACATTCCTATTTTACCAGTATCGTTGTTGGTTCACCCATCTTAAATTGTAGTATGGTGTGACCATTTATTTAAGTTGAAGCCTAAAGAAATTTGTGCACAGTGGATAAGACAAAACTGTGCTTGTTATAAGTTACAGCAAACCTACTCCTAGCTGAGCGGTCTAAGGCATGCACTGTCTTCGCTCGCTCGGAAGCCAGGATCGTGGGTTCGAATCCCACTCAGGGCATGGATGTTTGTGTGCGTTTTTCTGTGTTTGTGTACAGGTAGAGGCCTTGTGACGAGCTGATCACTTGCCCAAGGAGTCCTACCATATGTGTAAGATCTAGAAAAACCGAAGTGAACGGAGTTCATGGAGGTAGGCCTAGGCCCACTGGGGCTGTAGTGCCAAGGAAAAAAAAACCTACTCCTACATGGATTCAATTGTATGTATGGAAATGGTTGCAAACGGTTGTTTGCCGAATGAACAAAATTCCGTTATGCATGTTCTCTCAAACACATTGTAGTACTATACAAAAAATATCAGTACTGTTTAAAATCTCAAAACATTTTATTTATTTTTTGTATGTGTTTATGTAATCAACTTGGTTTGTTTTATTCAGCAGGTGTAATAGTGTAATTATTAACCTCAGGTGACATTCACATTCCATTAAGTTTGTCCAATGCCGATTCACCAAACGCGCTGCTTTTTGAGGGATGTATCCCCCATGTTGGACAAGGGTTTACTATATTAGATGTTTTTTAGCAATTAAAAAGAGAATGTTTTATGTAGAGGTCCTGTCTCTCTGTCCATTTGTGTGACCTAGTATCAGCCCCTAAAGAGATTTTTTTTAAATTGTGACATTATAGGCTTTTACTGAAAGTTGTCTAGAAGAAAATCTCTCTGAAGTTGGTCATATGATGTACGGATTTTAAATAGGAATGCATGACATGTCGAAGGAAATGAATGTAATTCATGGGAGTTTTTGAGATTTTCAGTATTCCAAGATGTATGACAGAAATAAAATATAACAGAAAGTCCAAGACTATGGTCAGAATTTTTAGGAAATGATGCCACATGCCAAATAACTGAAATATATTCAGAAATTTATAAGTTATGAAATAAATAATCAGGTGACTGATAATTTGATAAATAGAGTTTCACATAAATTATCTTGTTTAGACTAGGTGTATATTTGGCCAGATGATCTGCAGATTTCAAGGAACTGTAAAACTTCAAAAACTATTGAGATAAAATATTTTCTATATTTGGCTGAAATTCCTTTATTTGCCTTTTGATCTGCTACTAGTACAATTCCCATTGGAAAGTCTTCACATGTTATACAATATATTGTTATTTCATACAGACTGAAGACATTTCAGTTATATCAACACAAGTTAGACGACAGTAAGAAATGCTTACTTGGTGACTTTTAGGATCTGCATAATACATTTTTATGTGGTGTATTTTATAATGCTGTCAGTATATTAGCACATATAGTGCCAAGTGGCAGGATGGTTGGTAAGTAATGGATTAGAAAGGATTTAGAAGGAAGTGAACCGGTCCTAATTGAGGTACTGTCCTGGAATTTGCATGGATGGACTGAGGAAAACCATGAAAATCCTCATTCAAGAAAGACAATGTCCCAGCCAATATTCAGACCAAGCTCTTCCTTAATACATGTATTGAACATTACCATTGCACCAACCTGCTGGGTTATATAATAATAAAAATATATATGTTTATTCAACATATTTCACACATCCATAACTGTAAACCTTATAAGGAACAAAAAAGTGTATACTAGCCCAATTCACATATTTGTTATCTTAAGAACTTTCATTAAGAGTTATAAATAAATTCAGTAATAATAATTTGATACACTGACCTTTTTGAATATGAGACTGTTAGGTTTGCTATAAACTACAAACTTAGTTTAGTATCAAATCATAAACCAAAATATTATTATAATGATTTGGGGGAGGGGGCAGGGTTGTAGAATAAAGAAAACGTGACATGGGCTATTTTATGGTACCATCTTGGCAGTTTCTTGGATGGACTGTGGTAAACTACGAAATTTGGGAATGTGCAGGTTTAGTCCCTAAGGGAAAATCATTTCTTTGAGCTTCATCTCGCAGTTCCTTTCTTCTGTCCCTTGAACTCTTCTCATTCAATCTGCTGTAACAGGAGCCTGTATAATGAAAATTGTCGTCTTTGTAAATGAAAGGGTAACTTGGGTCGCATAATGCCAGGTCAGTTTGTGACATGAACGTTCAATCTCCTTTGTTATTACCTGATAAAACTTTGGCACATGAAACTTTCAAGTATTTCATTAATAGTTAATCTGCAACTTTCTAAATACAGCTCTTTACATTTCAGCAGAGAAAAGACCTTTTCCAAACTTTACATAAATTATAAATGTGAATTTTCTTTAAAGATATGTGTTACTCATAATTGGTAAGTAATATAACACTCACTCTTAGAACAAATGTTATGATAGATTTCAGGTGTAATGTAACTCAAAATTGTGATGCATTAAAAGAGTTTATTTGAATATTGCTCAAAATATGCCATTACAGAATGGCATCACTCAACTTTGTTGATGCCAGCTCTCAGACGTCAAAGTACTGGATCCCACTGATGCTAACTTGTTAAAGAACTGTAGGATTTCTTACAGCTCTTATTATGAAGAATTCTGTCTTTGAACACTGTATAGTTTGTTGAAAGTCAACCAACGTTTTGGAGGAACATATCACTTCAAAACGTCAGTCAATATTCAGCAGACTACGTGGCATTATATCCCAGAAGATAAAACTCCTAAAGGACTGACTTTTATATATATGAGATTAAAGAGAATTGGAGGAAGAAGAAAATAATTGGCTGCTACAGTAAGAAAGGTATAAGTGAATGGCATGGTGGAGTTTAGAGTTGTAGAAACTGAAGGGGCTGTAGGAGGAGCTAGGAAAGTACCAGTCTTTTGTATGTGGTAAAGCAAAATATGTTGTATAAATTATTTTATAGGATGTGTTGAAACCTTCAGCTGGGGAGCAGAGGCTGTTATTGAAAAATGGAGGCTCTTTCATGAAGAAATAGTTTTCAAGGATATTGTAAATGGTAGTAATAGAAGTCATCTAAATTAATTATTTGTTGAAAGTTTGAGAGAAATTAAAAAGTGTGCTATGAAAATGGACCCTTTATTTGTAGCTAATAATTACAGAAAGTCCCTGGCTTATGTAAGGATTTGTTTTAGCCATCTGTATGTTGAATTTTATGTATATCACAAATTACTGTGTGTGCTGCATGCAGTCAACTCAACAAGAGATGAAGATCTGAGGAATACTGACACTCTGCAATAAAGGTGATCATGAAATTTACCTAGGCATCCTCTGCCATTTACATAGTCTGCTTACCTAATGACAAATTTTTACATGCAACTTCATTTTATTTTCAGAGCTTTTATATGAACTTGGAATTGCCTAAGATGAGTCTGGCATAACCTGGAGAGGTTCTGTATATATATATGCTGTAGGGGAGTAGATCAGTGTTAAAGTTTGTGTGAGACTTTATTTTCATAGGAGCGAATAATGAAGGGTCATACAAAGGGGATAATCTGTGTACACTGTTCACAACTCAGTAAAATATTTTGCCATTCATTTTTAGTATTCTATATTATAAACTTATTTATTTGAAGGTCAGTGCTTCTGACTTAATTTCTTGGAGACCAGGCTTTAAAGTCTCCATGTTAAAATGCTAGGATTGTGCTTTGAAACAGACCATGTTTTCTTTTTTCCATACCCTTTATAATTTGTCATTTATAAGGATCCTATCTATCAGCATTGTGATCTGTGTGAAATAATGATGTGTATATTAGTGAGCTATGTATTGTAGGTACATGCTGAAGTCTCTGGGTCTGTGGAAAACTACATACGAAGATCCAGTCACGTTCAAGGAAAAGGAACAGAAATTTCGTTTAGAAACTGAAGGAGACCCTGTAGGTCTGCATCGGGTGGATGAAGAAGACACCTTAACAGCAGATATTGCTACACCAACAAGGAAGGAGGTGGCTACCCTGAAACATGGAGGAAGCAGGTTATCATATTCAGCACCTGGTTTGGGTATTTCTGGGTCGTCATCACAGTTAGGACGAGGTTCTTGTCTGCGTCGCCGCTCCTCAGCGGGCAGTGTATCAGATCAGGTGAGATATGGCCATCATGGTAACACACACACACACATGAAGTTGTTTTTTGTTGTAAGCATTTAAGAGGCATACTTCAGTAGAGTGCAGATATTCTCCATGTGCATTCTTTGCTATTAGAAATCCAGCTCTTATAACTGCTCACAGTTCTCAGTGGCTGTTCACCACCAATGGTGAACTCTGTATTGACAGTCATAAATATGCTGACCAACTGGACCAACCTCATTTTGAAAGGTCAGATCTTACGTTATTCTGAATGCATTTTTTCTTTTGTGAAAAACAAGGGAAATAAATCATTGCTTATAGAAAGGGGTGATATTTTCTGTGGCATCATGAACACCTGAGACAGATAAAAGAATAAAAGAGTGAAAAATTAAATATTGTGTTCACTGTTGCATCATGAGTGAATGCGGGGGTTACAATATGAAAGGTGCAGAGACATAAGGCAGCTAAATCTCCCAGACAAGCTTACATTACAGGACATTCTGCTGGATGAAGACTCCTACAAGTCACATCCATGTTTCACAACTTGCACCAAAAGCAGATATAAGGAACTGTTTTCAACATTCATTGTTCATTCTCAGTAGAAACAATTACAACTCATTCTCATTTATTTACATTCCATAAATCCACTACATATAGGATAAGGAATTAGTCATTGATAGTACAAATAACACTACATGGAAATAACAATATAAGATTCATTACATTATTCAATACCATAATAGATCACAGTTCATTATTGGAGTCAAATTTACAATCAAAGTATTCTTCCAAGGAATAAAACGAGTTCATCAACAAAAATCTTCTTAAAACAATTTTAAAATGTTTAACATCTTGAGCCAAGTTCCTTATATTAGGAGGAAGCCAATTAAAAGCTTAACCTTTAAGTGCCGAAGTGCCCCGTTTGTGCCAGTCATGAGTAAGGTCGTCGTGGCCAAAGTACCCCATTTTGGCCAGTCAGGCATTTAAACTCCGCTAGTGGAAGCGCACGCACACGCTGCTAGTAGAAGCACATGCACAGTCCTAAATATTTATTTTTAAATGTAGTAATTACCAGACAGACTTGAGTAAAACC
>NW_019726261.1:539142-553359 GCF_002891405.2 Cryptotermes secundus
TACGGTAATAGGCGAGTTCCCGCCCCGCCACTCCCCTCCGCGGTGACGTCACCGAGGGATATCGCGGTCGCTAGGCAACGCGAGTCAACAGCGGCGACGTTACGGTAGTAACAGCGGTTACCTCCGCTAGCGTTACATAGCAACACAGCGACATAGCAACAAGGGTGCCTATTACGTGGCCGTTTTCCCGTATTGTCCGATCGAGGCTACATACGGAGCAGCGAAGGCTATTCACAGTAGAGTTGTACTGAGACAGTCAGCGAGTCCTGGAGCTACCGCCGAGTTAGCCAGCAACTAGTCAGTTGTATTGTGGCATTTTTCAGTGTACTAATTGTGATACTGCAGATAGCAGTAATCGTCAGATTGTAATTTGGGTGATTGTGAGAGCGGATGTGAAATAAAATTCGCTATATCAAATACATCGAGAATTTATTTGTCGCGATATACGCCCGATACGCGACAATATGTATACTATAAGGGGAATTTCCCCAAAAAACCAAACCATAGGTCATAATTGAATGGAAGAAAAGTAAATCATTCTTAATGTACCCTGAGACATGTAAGATTTTAGGGCTCTAATCGCATAACATGCGGAGCCCAGTCTAGACATTAACCAATCCACATGTCCATTCCAAGACAATGTGTTATCAATAATAGGCCCCAGAAACTTAGTATTTCTAGTGTTAACAATCCGATCATCATCATCAATATGAATATCCATCGACTGGCCGTTCTTATTCAAAAATTCAATAAAATGTGTCTTCTTGAAATTTAATGTCAATAAATTATCTTGAACTATTTTTTTAAATCATACTATAGATCCTACTGCATGATATTAAGAAGAGTAATGAGAGAAGCTAAAAGGAAATATTTTAATCAGTTAATTACATCAGCTGAAAACAAAATAAAGACTACCTGGAACATTATCGACACTGAAACAGGGAGGAATAACAATAATAATAAAGAACGTCTACCACAAACTTTTCAAAATAATAGTAAAAAATTAATATTGATGATGCTGCTCATAGTTTTAATAGATATTTCACATCAATAATAGAAAATCTTAATATTAAGAAAACTAATGTCTGTACTGCAGTGTCTTAATCGCATACCCATTTCCCAAATGGTGTTCCAGATATGAATCTTAATTTAGTTCTAGAAGAGGAAGCAATTAGTATAATTAACAAATTAAAATCGAAAAACTCTTCAGGTTATGATGATATAACTAATAAAATTAATAAAACTGTGCAGACAACAAATTAGTAAACCGCTAACTTATGTAAGTAATAAGTCATTAACAATGGGTCTATATCTAGAAAGATTAAAATATGCAATTATTAAGCCAGTACACAAAAAAGTGGAAGAGGCTGTTATAAGTAACTACAAGCCAATATCTATAGTAACTGGGTTTGCAAAAGTATTTGAAACAGCAGTTTTTAAGAGACTCAATGATCATATTGTAAAACATAAAATATTACTTTCAGAGCAGTATGGATTCCAAAAGGGATTATCAACTGAAGATGCTATATATAAATTAACCAATTTAACACATACAGCTTGGAATAGAAAAGAGTATGTAACTGGTATATTTTGTGATATAGCCAAGGTGTTTGACTGCATCAATCACAAACTTCTGTAAATGAAACTACAGTACTATGGAGTGCAAGGTGTATTATTGCAATGGTTCAGTTCTTACCTCCACTGTAGGAGGCAAAGTGTGGAATTAAATTATATAAATAATAAATATTATTCCAACTGGGAAATTGTTGGATATGGTGTGCCTCAGGGATCGGTGTTGAGACCCTTACTCTTTAATATATACATAAATGATTTCCCCCTTGAAATAAGTAAAATTTTTGAAGTTATTATGCTTGCATAAGACACTAGTATTCTTTCCACAGCTAAAGACTACTATAATTTAAAAATAAAATTTGATGTTGATTTTAATCATATGCTTACGTGGTTTTAAAATAATCAATTTGTGTTAAATCTTGATAAAACAAAAATGATAAAATTCACCCCAACAGCAGCTATGAGCTACCCTCTATATACATTGTTTTTTAACAAAATGCTGAAAGAAGTAGAAACGATAACATTTCTCGGTTTACAGCTGGATAATCATCTGACTTGTAAGGGACATATCGATTTTTTGCTTCACAAGTTGAGCACAGTTGGTTTTCTGTTGCAAAAATTATCCTATATATAAAATATAAATACTCTTAAAGCTGTGTATTATGCATATTATCATTCATTGGTGAAATATTGAATAATATATTGGGGAAATACATCGGACAGTCATAAGGGCTTTGTTATACAAAAGAAAATAATAAGAATAATGATGGGAGTGGCCCAACTCATACATGTAGAGATCTGTTTGAAAAGCTTGGCATACTACCAATCCCATGTGTATATTTGCTCTCATTGATGACATTTGTTGTTAATAATTTGGGTAAGTTTCAAACCAATATCTCTATATATGATTGGTACAAGGAGAAATGACCTATCATATACCTACAACACATTTATCATCCTATCAGAGAGGGTGTATTATTCAGGCATCAAGCTATTTAACATTCTGCCATCAAATATCTCAGTTTTAAAAAATGATAAAATCAATTTAGGTTTTTTTTATGAAAATATTTGCAAAGTAACTCATTTTACTATATTGACGAATTTGTCGAGCATGGAAGGGGTTCAAAAGTTAAGGGTTAATAAATGGTCTGTGTGCTTGTATTATACATTGTTGAGACTTGTTTATTGTAAGTGTGGTAGTATGTATGATGTTTATGTTTGTTATGGATTTTAATATGTTATAATGAAACTGTATTGATGATATGGCTGGCCAGTGTGTGTGGAATGTCAAGGTGTGAATTTGATATTGGTTTTTCCACGACCTGTATGTGTAGTCTTGACAACTTGTGCTCTCTGCTTGAGGCCTGATTATACGTAGGTAAGTCAATAATTATCCGCAGTGTAGCTATAAATTTTATTTCAATACAAATAGAAAACTTAAATTAACATAATTTTTCAACGTAGTCCCCTTGCTTTTCAACGCACTTGGTCCATCGTTGCACAAGCTTCCTGATGCCCTCAGAAAAGAAGGTTTTCGGCTGAGCAGCAAGCCACGCATGCACCGCTTCCTTCACCTCTTGGTCCGAGGTGAATTGACAGCCCCTTGATACCTCTTTGAGTGGACCAAACAAGTAGTCAGAAGGGGCGAGATCTGGACTATACAGAGGATGAGCTATTACATCAAACTTGAGTTTCAGGAGGGTTTCAGCAGCATGGGTGGCAGTATGTGGACGGGCATTGTCGTGCAGCAACACAACACCTTTCGACAGTAGTCCTCGACGTTTGCTATACCAGTATATTATATTGATTTATGGTCAGAAAGGATCTTTACTTTGACAGCACTAACCGAAAAATCCTGTGTGAGGTTATCCATTTTCAGAGCAGTGAAGATGTAGATTGTGCTTTTCTGGGTTATGGTCCCATGTAATTTTGTAGGTAGTTACCACCTGTGAGATTGTGGTGTCATTACCATGAGCACAGTCTAAATGGACTGCTTCCTTTTATTACAGTATCAATCCCATATTACTGTATTTTTACCCTCACTTTTAATTTTCAGGTGGTGACACAGGGAGGAAGACGTCTCAGTGCCTACAAAACAAGCTTAGACCAATCTGAAGCAGGAGATCATGCCAGGTCTGCTGAAGAAGAACCAAGTGCCTCTAATGTGATTGTAGTTCGAACTGATGAGGAGAATGCTGGTGATCACATTCCAGGGTTCCTGGTAGTGGCGTAAGTATTGGCATGTCACACTTTATTGTGTTGATTTACTTTCCTCTTGTGGAGTAAGCACATATTTCAACAATGTGTATGAGGGTGAGTCAAATGAAAACTGTAAACATTTTTTTAAATTTAATTTACTGAATGAAAATGGTACACAGCTGTATAATTTTTCTACACAGTCTCCATTTCGTTCAATACAGGCCCTCCAGCGTTTACAAAGTGTATAGATTCCTCTAGAAAAAATTTTTATGGTTGTCTGTGCAACCACTCCCACCGCCTGCTGTACCTCTTCATCAGAACGGAACTTCTTTCCTCCCAGCGCCTCTTTGAGTGGCCCAGAAATGTGGTAATCACCTGGGGCTAGGTCTGGTGAGTATGGCAGATGTGGAAGACACTCAGAGAGCAAGTCTTTGATTGTTGCAGCTATTGCATGGGCAGTATGGGGCCAAGCATTGTCATGTTGCAAAAGGACACCTCTAGTCAAAAGTCCACGTCACTTTGATCTCACTGCAGGTCGAAGATAATTCTTCGAGAGATCTGAATATGAGGCACTGGTGATAGTGTTTCCCTGAGGCATGTAGTGCTCCAAGAGTATGTTCATCCCAAAAGAGAGTCAGCATAATCTTCCCTGCAGGTTGCTGCGTCCAGAACTTCTTGGGTTTTGGTGATGAGGAATGTCGCCATTCCTTGCTCATTCTGTTTGTTTCCGGTTGGTTGTAGTGCACCCAAGTTTCATTGGCAGTAATGATTCTCTAAAGGAAGCCATCACCTTCTGCTTCGAGGCGCCGCAGAAGATCTTCACAGGCGTCAACACTTCGTTGTTTCAATTCTGGAGTCAGCTGCCATGGCACTTACCTTGCAGACACTTTGTGAAACTGGAGCACATCATGAATGACATGGTGTGCTGATGCATGTCTCATGTTAAGAATTTCGGCTATTTCATCCACCGACACTTGGCGATTCTCCATCACTAGGGCTTCAACTGCTGCAATAGATTCAGGGGTTACAACTCTGTGTGCCTGACCCAAGTGAGGTGCATCTGCCACAGACTTCACATCATTTCTGTACGTATTTCCTACTCCACTCATACACCTGCTGCTGTGACAAGCATGCATCACCATAATGAACCTTCATCTGTTGATGAACTTCATTCGGTTTCACCCCTTCACTGATCAGAAAACGAATTACAGAAAGTTGTTCTTTCATGCATGTATGTAGTGGAGCTGCCATCTTCAAACCAGCACTGTGATTGTATTCTGTTTGTCTGCATTATACTGCCGCCTATAGGATACTCTTTATAGCATTGGTAACATGTATGCCAACTTATAGGACAATGGTGCAATATTTCGAATTTTTATCTCAGTTTTACACTTTTCATTTGACTGACCTATGTATTTATGGAGTCTGCCACTTCCCATTCTGTTAAAATTATTTAACCATTTCTCTCTGTAGTTATTTTATTAGTTGTTAAATATTTAGTGCTTTCCTTATGTTCCTACTTTTAATTTTATTTAATTTGGTACATCTTTTGACAGAATTTTAATTACTAGCAGTGTTTCTAGTTTTCATAGCCCAAATTTCACTACATATTAAAGTATAGATTGCAGTTACTTTATAGAATTTCAGCTTTGTTTCTTCCTTACTTCAAAGAAAATGCATCAGGGGTGAATCAGTGTGGTATAACTAAAGTAAAATTGTGAGATTTGCAGCTGTCATAATGGTGAGAATGAAAATTATGGTTTTCATCTACCAACCTGTGTGGTTTCATATCCCAGAAGACCATAATCTCGATTGTCTGCCAAGTGTCTGGAAGTGCAGTTCTCTTTTGAGAGACCAAAGAGTGTTGTTTTCTTGGTTTTATCAGTGACTGTCATGATCAGTGAAAGCTATGTATGTTTGTAGAGTTCTGTCTTCTGTTATTTGTTTTATGCCTATGCATGGTCCTGCTGTATGATATCCATTTTGTTCTTCCATTATTTTAGTTTCTATTATGTGCTTTAATCTGATACATCTATGAGGGGCGTTCAAGTTCTAAGGTCTCCGATTTATTTTTTTCTCAGGACTGGGAGCAGATAGACACATGTGGTTTAGTTTAAAATACGTCTGCACTCTTTGTGAATGCGTGACAGAGATGGCAGCACTGTACGGCACATAGAACTCTAGTGGTGGCGGCGAGTGTGAGGAGTGTTTTTGATACTTAAAATGGCGACGTTTTCGTTACAAGAACAGCGAGTAATCATTCGTTTTCTCCACTTGTGTGGCGCGACATCCATTGAAATTCATCGCCAGTTGAGTGAGACGTGTGGTGATGGTGTCATGAATGTGAAAAAAATGCGTTCATTGGTGTGACAGTTCAAAGAAGGCCGAACGTCGTGTGACAACGAACCAAAACAATCTCGGCCTTGCACCAGCTGGTCTGACAACATGGGCGAGCGAGTTGAGAAAGTTGTTTTGGAGCTTCGCCGATTGAGTGTGGAAAATATCGCCTCCAAAGTTGACATTTCCGTGGATCTGTGCACACAATCCTGCATGAAGACCTGCGAATGCGGAAAGTGTCCTCCAGGTCGGTGCCACGAATGCTGGCGGACGACCACAAGGCTGCGTGCATGGCAATTTGCCAGGCGATGTTGACACGTGATGAAGGCATGAATGGGACTTTGTTTTCATCAATTGTGACAATGGATGAGACATGGATGCCGTTTTTCAATCCTGAAACAAAGCGCCAGTCAGCTCAATGGAAGCCCACAGACTCACCGCCACCAAAAGAAATTTCGGGTAAGTGACAGTGCTGAAAAAATGATGGTGGCCATGCTTTGGGACAGTGATGGCATAATCCTTACTCATTGCATTCCAAAGGGCACTACGGTGACAGGTGCATCCTACCAAGATGTTTTGAAGAACAAGCTCCTTCCAGCACTGCGAGAAAAATGGCCGGAAAAGGCTGCACGTGTGCTCTTTCACCAGGCCAATGAATGGCCGGAAAAGGCTGCACGTGTGCTCTTTCACCAGGACAATGCACCAGCACATCGGGTGTACGCGACGCAGCAGTTTCTTCATGAAAACAACCTTGAAGTCGTTTCTCATGCTCCCTACTCACCTGACCTGGCTCCTAGCGATTTTTGGCTTTTCCCAACAATAAAAGACACTCTGCGTGGTCGCGCATTCACCAGTCATGTTGCTATTGCATCAGCGATTTTCCAGTGGTCAGAACAGACTCCTACAGAAGCGTTCATAGCAGCCATGGAATCATGGCATCGACGTTGTGAAAAATGTGTATGGCTGCAGGGAGATTACGTTGAAAAGTGACAGAAGTTTCAAATTTTTTGAATGATTATTGTGTGAGAAAAAAAAATCGGAGACCTTAGAACTTGAACGCACAATGTATATCCCAAATTCAAAATACTGATGTCTGTAAACTACATTTACATTTGAAGAAAGCAGTCTTCTGGGATTTGGCACCGTGTATGGTTAACACCACATATACACGGTGCCAAATCCCAGAAGACTGCTTTCTTCATAGTCACCGCCGTGAAAGCCTCAAATCTTACATTTACATTTATTTTCACTTCATGGATCCAATCATCAACCCGTAGGGCTGGATATGAAACATGTCGCATATTACAAATTCATGATGACTACACATCATTCGTCCGCTGTCTAATAAAATATATAATCAGGCCTCTCACAGATAGCTCAGGTTGTCAAGACAACACACATGGGTCATGGAAAAACCACTGTCAAATTCACGCCTTGCCATTCCACACACACTGGCAAGCTGTATCAGTAAAACAGTTACATTATAAAATATCAAAATTCATAACAAAAACAGACATCATACATACTACTACACTTACAGCAAGCAAGTCTCAATAATATATAATTCATGCACACAGACCATTTAATAACTCTTAACTTTTGAGCCCGTTGCATGCTCGACAGATTCATCAGTAGAGTAAAATAGGTTACTTTGCAAATAATTTCGTAAAACAAACCTAAATCGCTTTTTATCATTTTTAAAACTGTGATATTTGATGGCAGAGTGTTAAATAGCTTGACACCTGAATAATACACCCCTCTCTGATAGGATGATAAATGTTTTGAAGGTATATAAAGGTGGTCATTCTTTCTGGTACCAATGGCATATACAGAGATATTGGTTTGAAACTTATCCAAATTATTAACAACAAATGTCATCAATGAGAGCACACATGAGATTGGTAGTGTCAAGCTTTTTAAACAAGTCTCTACATGTATGAGTTGACCCCACTCCCATCATTATTATTATTATTTTCTTTTGCATAACAAAGACCTTATGACTGTCTGATGTATTTCCCCGATATATTATTCCGTATTTCACCAATGAATGATAATATGTCCCTTACAAGTCAGATGATTTTCCAGCTGCAAACTGAGAAATTTTATCATCTCTACTTCTTTCAGCTTTTTGTTAAAAAACAATGTATAGGGTAGCTCATAGCTGCTCTTGGGGTGAATTTTATAATTTTTGTGTTATCCAGATTTAGCACAAATTGATTATTTTGAAACCACATACAAATGTGTTTAAAAAGAGCATTCAATCTTATTTTTAAATTATAGTAGTCTTTAGCTGTGGAAAGAATACTTGTGTCATCTGCAAACCTAATAACTTCCAAAATTTTACTTATTTCAAGGGGGAAATCGTTTATGTATATATTAAAGTGTAAGGATCCCAACACCGATCCTTGAGGCACACCACATCCAACAATTTCCAAGTTAGAATAATATTTATTATTTATATAATTTAATTCTACTCTTTGCCTCCTATATTGGAGGTAAGATTTAAACCATTGCAATAATACACTCTGCAGTCATTTCTGTTTCCATTTTTAAAAAAGCAGTTTCACATTCACTATGAGCTCTGCAGTGAGAACTGGGTGATTTTGAACAGTCACTTATGAAATGAAGTGTCAGTTTCAACATCCAGTAATCTCACATTGAGTCAACATATGTTGGAATGTTCATCCAAAGTCATGCCTAGATCAATTGTGTTTTGTATAAACCGGAGCACTATGAGTGATCCTTCATCATTCTCAGCAGTGTTGGATGTTACTTTTATGAAGACTGTAATCACATCCCTTGCCCCCAGGAACAGTAATGACTATTCTGAGGCAACTCTGGGAAAGGTAGTACATGCCCTTCACCCTGTGATCCTGAATAATGATTGTATGAATTTTCTTTCAGCTCAAAACGATATTGTGACTCAGTGAAGGGCTTCTTTAGTCACCTCCTGTCTAGAGTCCAGCGTGTCACTGCAGATGTATATGCGCTGATGTTCCTCTGTGATTTCTTCAACTTCATGGTAGTCATCTTTGGGTTTGCATCATTTGGGGTGAGTTTGTGTACCTATTTTCTTCTGAGATATATAATACTCAACCTTTCAGAATAGTAGTCAGTTACATATTTGAGTTTAAAATATTCCAGTACATTCTGGGTGACTTCCAGTTCTGTCTTGGGGGAATCAGGAGGAATGAATATCTTCATTTATGAAAAGATCAAGTTTCTTTTTTTTGGGGGGGGGGATTCTTTGCATGAAGCGCATATAGTGGGAGAAATCATTTCTATATGTCCCTCCTCCCACATATTCTATTCCCAGAATTATTAAAAATTTTCACTAAATTTGATATTGAGAGTGTAAGAATAATAATGCAAATTTCATTTTGCTCTATGGTATTCCAGTACAAGCCCTAGTTTATATGGTCCTCAAGTTAGCCGCTGTCCTGTGCTGATTCACTCGATTTCACAACTTCACACCACATTTCTCCAAGATCATTTTCAGTATCATCATCCCATCTCCATTTAGGTTTCCTAGTTAATCTCTTCCCTTTAATGCATGATTTGAGTTCTCACTGCAATGGTTATGCAGCACACTCTTATCTGGGATATAATGCCACATAGTCTGTTGAAAGTCAGCCGATGTTTCAGAGGAACTTATTGCCACCATATTCAGGATCAAATAAGCCAAGCAAGATTCTAGCGTGAAAGCTTGCCACCTGTTTTCATGCTGGTATCCTGCTCGGCATATTGTACCCCAAAGATGGAGGTGACGTGTTCCTCTGAAATGTCAGTTGACTTTCAACAGATTACACAGCATTATATCCCAGAAGAAGGTACTCTTCTTCCCTGTAAGTTATTCTGACCATAATGTCAATATTCATTTTCTATTTCTCCCATGTATGCTGCATGTCCTGGCCATCTCACGCTCTTCCTTTTAATTGCCCTAACATTATTGGGCAAAAGTTTACAAATTATGAAGCTGTTTTTATGAAATATTCTTCTCTTTCCTAAGTCTACATACCCTCTTTATCATTATATATAATAAGATAAACTTCAGATGAATTCTGTGTCATCATGTGGATGCACAGGAAAACATCCATGCTCTACAGAAAATATGTTGCACTTGGTCAGGGACCTCAATCTACCAAAGTAATGTTGATATAAATCTGCTGTTGACTTCTAGTCTGATCTGGGAGAAGGAGGAGTATCTGCTTATCTGGAGGAGAACAAGGTTCCCATTCCATTTCTTGTTATGCTAATCCTGCAGTTTGCACTCATTGTGGTGGACCGAGCCTTGTACTTGCGTAAATATATTCTTGGGAAGATTGTGTTCCAGTTCCTACTTGTAGTTGGAGTCCACATATGGATGTTCTTCATTCTACCTCTAGTCACTGACAAGTAAGTAAGTAAGTAAGCAAGCAAGCAAACCTGTTTTCCTCTCTGAAAGGAAAAAGTTAAGATCACCATGCTGTGTGCATGTACGAGGGGGTACCCAAAAGAAACCGAACTTATTTTTTTTTAAACTTATTTATTCAAATTTTAAGCACAAACCTTCAATCCCCTTCAAAGTACTCTTCACTTACACTAATACACTTGTCTAGTCTTTTATTCTATTTTTCAAAACATTGTCTAAATTCATCTTTTGAGATGCTTGACAGCGCCTCCGTCGTTTTTTTCTTTCATGTCTCTTTTCATTCGAGGAAACAAAAAAAAAGTCGCACGGGATAAGGTCAGGTGAGTATGGAGGGTGAGGAACAGGGTTCATACCATTTTTGATCAAGAATTGTCATACAGACAGGGCTGTGTGAGCAGGGGCATTGTCATGATGGAAAAACCAGTCACCCGAATGCCACAAATCTGGCCGCTGAACTCCAAGTCACTCCCGACAGCTCCACAATTTCTTCAATGGTCCGTCATTGATCTTCCTTGATGATTTCACGAATTTTTTCATCATTTTCATGTGTTCGGGCCATGGAAGGACGACCAGAACGAGGTCTGTCATCAATTGACATTTCACCATTTTTGAAATGGGAAAACCACTCAAACACTTGAGTTTTCCCCATAGCATCGTCCTTGTACGCCGTTTTTAACATTTCAAGAGTTTCTGTTCCACTTCTCCCGAGCAAAAAGCAGAATTTCACCGCCGCACGCTGTTCACGAAAATCAGCCATTACAAAAACGACGATCACACAAAGCAGTTGTCACTATAAACTCTGCCGAAACTAGTCCTTACCTTCTGAAGCAACGGTAGTCGGCTTATCGACTCAGGAATGTTAGCTCTATGCGCTCATAGCGGCAAAACGCGGTACTACAAACGCTCTGCCCACAAAAAAATTAGTTCGGTTTCTTTTGGGTACCCCATCGTATGTTGGAGTGTGAGCATCCATGTGAGTTCAGTTAATTTCATACAGAATTACATATATTATTAATGTTAGTGAAAATAGGCCTAAGCTGTGTAATACTTAGAACAAAGATGTGCTGATTAAGACCAAGAAAAAGGGTGGAGATGTGTATATAACTTCCTTCAATTTTATTATGGTAATAGCAACTAGCAGGTTGCAGTTAAAGATATCATACCTGGGTACATTAAAGTCATCTGAATGATACTATGCATATGTAAGTTTTGTTCTGAAAATTAGAAATAGTTTTCAGTAATTTTGGCCTCACAGTCAAGTGCAGTGTAACAGTACCATATTAAATATGAGGGTCATTTTAAAAGTAAGAACCGTTTTGTTATAAACAATAGAAAACTTTATTCATCAAAATAATTTTAATGTCACTACTAGTTACAACATATGTTTATTTTTCTACATAGTCCCCCATTGTGATTCAGGCATTTGATCAGACGTTGCACAAGCTTGATGATGCCCTCATCATAGAAGTTGGCTGCCAGTCCATTTAATAAATCTGTAACTGTTTCCTTCACTTCTTCATCAGTTGCTATCTGTTTTCGTCCCAAAAACTCTTTCATTTTTGGGAAAAGGTGGAAATCGGAAGGTTCCAGATTGGGATTCTAAGGGGATGATCAAAGTTTTCCCAACCAAATTTCTCCAACAACTTTGTCATTTTTCTGCAGTGTGTGGTTGTGCATTTTCATGAAGTAGACATACTGTACTAGAGATCAGATCCCATTGGGGGGTTTGGATAGCATATTATAGCCTCTTCAGTGTTGTGCAATGTGCATCGCATTAATGGTCTGTGCACAGGGCAAGAAGTTAGTTGAAAGAGTGCCTTTCCTGTCCCAAAAAACACTCCCCATTCACTGTCCTTTCAATTGAACATGTCTGCTTGAATTTTCGTGGTTTCTTTGTCAGAGTGGGCATGATGCCATTCTTGAGACTGCTCCTTACTCTCTGATGCGCAGTGCAAGACCCAAGTCTCAACTCCTGTGACGGTATGGTGCAAGAATTAATCACTCTCTCTGTTATAGTGTTCCAGAAACAACAGCAGTTCACATGTGTCTCTGCTTATGTTCATCTGTGAACATTCTTGGAACCCATCTGGCACAAATTTTTCTGTATCAGAGTTGAACTGTGACAGTCTCATAGATGACAGATTGCGAATCATATGGGAAAACTTCATGAAGCTTATCAATAATGAAGCACCTGTTTTCACAAATGTGAGCATCAACCCGTCAGTGATGACAGATGGGCATCCAGACCACACTTCATTGTGCACATCTCTCCTTCCCCCATGAACCAAACAACACCACTTATGCACATTCCCCTCTCTCATGACACCATCCCCATACACTTTGACAAGTTGACTATGAATTTCGGCAAGGTGAAAGTTTTTCACATTCAAAAATTGAATCACCGAATGCACTTCACAATCAGCGGGATTAGTGGTTGATGTGGTTCTTTATAAAACACTGTGACACAGCAGCCAATTCACTGAATGACTCGGCAAACACTGGGGACGTGGCAGAGGGTTTGATGAGAGCTATCAACCATCAAAAACCTCTGGTCAGTGACCTGGATGGGCAGGGTGCACAGATGGTTCTTATTTTAAAAATGACCCTCGTAATTAAAGTTGTCTCCAATAGGAATTTCACAACACACATCCTTCTGGTTTAGTATTAAGTATTTTCTTAATCGTTCTATTCTCGCTGGCACATATTATGTGTCCAGCCCGTTAAAGCCTTTTCACCTTTATAAATCCAATAATGTCTGGTTCATTAAACAGTTTGTATAGCTCATGGTTATACCTCTTCCTACATATTCCATTTTCTTCCACTGGTCCAAAGATATATCTCAGGATCCTCCTTTCAAATATACTTAACAGCCTTTCATCCGATCTTGACAGTGGCCAGGTCTCAGAGGCATAAGATGGCACTGATCGTATAAGTACTTTATACATCATAGTTTTGGTTTTCCTGGGTATTAGTTGGGATTTCGGGTGTTTCCTAAGGCCATAGAGACATTTATTTGCCACAAGTACACGCTTTTTTACTGTAGTTTCAGCATGAGTATATCCATGCTGTCACAACATACAGGTAACTATGGACTCTGTACACCCTTTGTCACTGCACTGTACTAAATAACATTAGTACAAGATATACAGAGGTTTTCTACCAATGCAGGCTTGTGCAGCAGGTTATACCTTTACTTATATAACTACTCAGGAACTACAGTTAGACAACTAAATTGTCATAGGCCTGACCGCAGCCAAGTTTAAATCTCTTACTCTTCCTACGTCTGGCTTCTGCTTGTCTCATGGGGTGTGTAGCCTCAGCAGACCCAGCAGAAAACACCACTTCCAACAGTTCTTCTGTTGTTGCATGATGTGACTGCTGTCACTTGAGACAACGTGTTTACTGAGTCACTCCCTAGGAGGAGCCGTCTCCCTGGCTCCGATGTTTCACCTTTCAGACATCATGTCACAATACGAAGGGGGACCCAAAAATAACCAGAACCGACCTGTTGCGCGCGCATGCTTTGTAGTTACGAGTTGTGCTGCTAGGTGGTGTTAGCTGGGGGTCTCCCGCGACTGTTAGTGAGCTGGCGTCAGTCTGAGTTAAGTGGTTTGTCTGTGGTGCTCTGTTGTGTGCGTTCCTGTTTCAACCCTTTGGCGATTAGTGAGATGGCCGACCAGAAGGAACAAAGAGTGTGC
>NW_019726261.1:553660-595536 GCF_002891405.2 Cryptotermes secundus
AATTCCAACTTCACCACGACCGAAGAAAGCGTGTCAAGTGCGATCCAATGTGAAAACAATGTTGATTTGTTTTTTTGATGTGAATGGCATTGTCCATGAAAAAGAGTTCGTTCCGCCAGGACAAACAGTGAACCAACATTTTTACCTGGATGTGTTACGAAGATTACGAGAGAGTGTGCGACGAAAACGGTCCGAAATGTGGAGAAATGGGAACTGGTTGCTTCACCACGACAATGCTCCAGCCCACACAGCTTTGACGGTCCGACAGTTTTTGACAAGCAACAACATGGTGATTGTGCCTCATCCACCTTACTCACCCGACCTGGCTCCGTCGGACTTTTTTTTGTTTCCACGGATGAAGAGAAGTCTGAAAGGAAAGCGATTCCGTGATGTGGATGAAGTCAAAGAAAACACGCTAAAGGCTTTGAACAGTATCCAGCCTCAAGAATTCCAGCACTGTTTTGAGCAGTGGCAAAAGCGTTGGGACAAGTGCATTAATGCATATGGACAATACTTTGAAGGGGACTAATATACAGTTCAATAAAAATGCAAAAATAAAAAATAACAAAAATAAATTCCGGTTATTTTTGGGTCCCCCCTTGTATGTACACCTTAGGAGTTAAAATTAGACGTTCAAAAATATTTTTTCTTTTTTTTATTAGTAATGTGACAAGTCAAACATTAGCTAGTAATTCTTTATAGTATACCAGGAAATGTATCTTTCATCAGAACTCATATTAATTATTATTAGAAACAACCAGATGCACTCATTTGGTTCTTAGCACCTGAAGATGGCATTATTATGCCGAAACATGTAGTGCGAGGGAGAGAAGGAGAAAAATGAGTGTATGCACTGCAAGACGGATTAAATAAATCATGGTTCTTATGATTTTGATAAGGAAAAAAATATGGTTTTTCATAAGTCTTGACTTATTAAACCTTAAGAAATCGTTATTAACGTTCTTTTGCATGTGTGTATGTAAAATTTTAAAATCTTTGAATTGTAGAGACATTTAGAATGTTAAGGAAAATTTGGAGGTGGTTTTGGAATTTCAAATTTTTTTTAAGCAGATTATGTTTGTCATTCATCTTACTCCATTTTAGAGGTGTGTCAGTTTAGTGTATAAAATTAATATATTCAACTAATGCTGGATGTTCTGTTGTAGACAATTCAGTGCAGAACTGCCACCACAGATGTGGTACATGGTCAAGTGCTTCTACCTGCTCCTTTCAGCCTATCAGATAAGAAGTGGCTACCCCACTCGCATCCTTGGAAATGTTCTGTGTAAACGCTACAATGTCCTAAACATGGTTCTGTTTAAAGGGTAAGAAGTAATTGTATTAAGGGAACTATATTAATCTTATTTTCTTTTTAGTCTTCTTTCATTCTTTCCCAGCAAACCCTGTCTTTCATCAGACCTCCTGTACAACTGATACAGCAGGCTCTCCCCAGGTATAAAGTGGCTGGAACATGAAGCTGACCACTCCCCTTCATAATGCCAGGGTTAATGCTTGGATCTATTCATTCATTCATCAGTAATCTGTCAGACGACAGGTCCACAGTCCCTTCCAAAACAGTTCCTCCACTTGATGCGATCTAGAGCTTTCTCCTTCATATGAGAATATCCTCTTCTATCCCCAAGGTCATCCAGCATCTTCTTACGTCATCTTCCTCATCTTCTGGTCACGTCTATCCGCCCCTCTATCTTTCCTTCAATAACTTCTTTTAGAAGGCAGTTACTGCATAAGATATGACTAATCCAATTAGCCTTCCATTTTCTTATATCATGTAGGATATTTCTCTGCTCCCTGACTCTAAATAATACTTCTTCATTTCTCACATAATTAGATTTAATTTCACAAGTACACCTTCCATCGTCTGTTAACAAGCTACCCAAATATTTAAAACATTTCACATTCTCCAGTTGTTTTTGGTCTATCTTTATTGTGACTGGGGTTGATTGTCTTGAAATTTTCATTACTTTTGTTTTTTCCACATTCATTTCCATGCCATAGCACCTTCCAATTTCGATTAGTCTATCAATCATGCCCTGTAGCACAGTTTCTTCCTTAGCCATTAACACAAGATCATCTGCATATTTCACAGTCTGAATAATTTGTCCTCCTAATTTGAAGTCGCCAAGCCCATCCAAAGCTTCCTCAGTAAGGCATTCACTGTACAAGTTAAACATGATAGGTGATAAACAGCATCCTTGTCGAACTCCTCTTCCAATCTGCATACTTCTTGTCTCCTCTCTGTCCAGTCACACTCTAACTTTCTGATCAATGTACAATTTACTAATCAATCTCCTTTCCTGCCAATTCATACATGTTTCCTTTAGCATCTGCATTAATTTGGTCCAATTTACACGGTCAAATGCCTTCTGCCAGTCTATAAAGCAAGCGCACAGTTCTTCATCTATCTCCAAAGTTCATTCTGCTATAATTCTCATCATCCCAATTGCATCCCTGGTTCCTTTTAGTCTTCTAAATCCAAACTGATCTTCTCCAAGTCTATCCTCTATTTTCGTTTCAATTCTTCTTTTAAGTATCTTTGCTATCTATAGTATGCAAATATTAGGCACAACAATGGTAAAGTCATTATAATGTAACTGTATTTGCAGTTACAGCAGTATATGGGCAGCATGTTTCAACCTTCTTTCTTTATCTTCAGGCTCGCAATACAAGTGGAGAAACTGAATCCTGAATATATTATGCACGTTGACAGAAATGTATGCATAATGTATGTGTGACAGTTAAAACAGTTAAAATATCATGTCCATCTTAGGTGTCATATGAATACACAATAATAAATAATAAGATATTGTAGATACTATAGGGTTCTGATGATGGTGTATAACACACAAAGATACTGGGTTTTCGGACTTTGTCCATCGTCTGGATCCTAAATAACTAAGAAAAAAAACACAACTTTTAGGAAACTGGATCTGTTTCCATCCTCAGGTGAGGGAAGGCCCAACAGAGTAGGTGTCTTCCCTCACCTGAGGATGGAAACAGATCCAATTTCCTAAATGTGTTTTTTTTTCTTGGTTATTTAGAATCCGGACGATGGACAAAGTCTGAAAACCCAGTATCTCTGTGCAATAAGATATTGATCACTTAAGGTATTAAAACATTAAGGAATATGGGTGCAAATTAATTGATTGCAGTGTTATTGTGAATCATATGGAGTTGTTTAAAGCATTCTTCAATAAGGTGAATATCTTCTATTGATAATTGTAATAGAAACTTCGTTTAAGGTACAGGATACATAATGCAAGTTACAAAGTTTGAATTAAAAATTGCAATGTAATATTATTTAATGCATGGTGGATATCTGTATTCAAGTTGTAATGTGTGTGGTATTAGGTGTAGTGTACTGTAATTCCACTACTTTGTACATCTTCATGGCATGATGCTTAATTCATTATGAAAAATATTACAGATGAATAGATAGTAATTTCTGACACAGAAATGTGTGGTTGTCATTGACTTAAAGAATGCCAACCAAAAGCCCTTGCAGTAATTTAGAGACCTGGCTAAAACATTGCAGTAAGTCTGGCCTTAATGTTTAACCTGGTGTCTTCAGGTCTGTGGAGTGAAGCAAACACTGTTATTACAGGTTCATGGCTGTGCCTTTCTTATTTGAGCTTCGTGCACTAATGGATTGGATGTGGACTGATACATCGATGACAGTGTGGGACTGGCTAAAGATGGAGGACATTTTTGCCAACATATTTCAGCATAAATGTGCAAGGCGCATGGAATCTGAGTATCCGCAGCCTCGGGGGGAAAAGAAAAAACCTCTTGTCAAGTACTTTATGGGAGGTGGTGGGCTGTTCGTTATCATTGCTGTTATCTGGTTCCCATTGGTTATATTTGCGCTAGGCAGTACTGTTGGGCAACCTAACTTGCCTTATGATGTCACTGTTACTATGGATATTGGTAACTACCAGCCCATCTATGAAATGTCAGCACAGAACAACACTGTCAACACTATTGACAAGTAAGTGTAAGATTTGTGCTCCTCACAACAGTGACTGTCATGTGGGATGTGACCCTGTATACCTCGGTAAATAGGTGCCAGTATTTCAGAGGAACATTCTGCCTCCATCTTCAGGGTGCATCTTTCTCCAAAACATTGGTGCCAGTCTACCAGACTACAAATGTCACATCCCAGAAAACACTATCTTCAGGTAGTGAATGATTCAAGTCACTGCATTTATTACTCAGGACATTATGTGAGAATGATGTTAAACCAGGTTTGTCAAGATTATTGTAGCGGAGCCTCGTAAATTAGAACAGCATACATAAGAGTATTTGTATTAGTTTCATTCACTGGGACTTGTTTGAGGATGTAGTAGAAAATGGAGAAGTCCTACAGGAAATGATGTGTGCCCCTGTGAAAGCCCTGAGCATTTTGCAAGTTTAATTCCTTAAAGATTTTCACTCCAAGCACATCTGTGGCTGGCCCCCCTCCAGACCTGCCATTTTTAGTAATACACTGCCATTTGGCAATAATTCACAGTAAAGAAATTAGTTTATTGTTTATTGTTATTAAATAACTCCACAAATCCTGTACAGGGGCTTTAGCACCCATAGGATATAGAGCTAGTCAAACTTATACAATCTCATACAAAACATAAAAAGATACATGGTGTAACATTAAATCAAGCCATATCATAACAACATAGATTCATACACTGTTAGAAATACAGTCTTTTACTTCTTACTACTCCAAGTTCATTTGTCACAATCATTAAACTTTAATCATAAAAACAATATCACATAATACTAAGTAATAAACATAATTAAAATTAAAAAATATAACATACAGTTAATCCCATTTACATCCAATCAGTATTTACAAATTATTTTGATTAAAAAACTCCTCTAATGAATAAAATGACCACGAGCAAAGATATCTCTTTAATGCTGGTTTAAACAATTCAATTTTATATGATAATGATTTTATATTTATAGGAAGATGGTTAAATATCCTCATTCCAATAGCATATGTCCCTTCATTATATATTGTTAATCTAGCAGATGGAAAATGAAGGTCAGTATTGTGCCTAGTATTTAGACCATGAATTTCTTGATTAGTTTTATAAAGATGCTTATTTCTCACAACAAATATCATCAAAGAAAATATATATTGAGAATAAAATGGTAAAATTTCCCAATCTTTAAAAAGTTGTCTACAAGAGTCTCTGCATCTAGTCTTAGTCATAATACGGAGTATTCGTTTTTGCATCTTAAAAACACTAAGACTATGTGGTGAATTACCCCATAATAAAATACCATAAGATAATAATGAATGAACATATGCAAAATATATCATTCTTAGAGTATTCTCCGTCATAAGGGGCGTGACAATCCTGATAGCATAACAAGCGGAACTTAACTTTTTTAAAACATGTTCAATGTGCCCCTTCCATGACAACTTTTCATCAATAATCAATCCTAGAAACTTGATATTAGTAAGATCAGTGATATGCTTATCTCCAAGTGTAATGTTTAAATCAAGCTTCTGACTATTTTTAGTCCGAAATTGTAAAAGATGTGTTTTGTCAAAATTTAAATACATCAAATTACTCCTAAACCACTTATTTAAGTCATCAAGAGCGGTAGTACCAAATGATCTGCAAATTAATGTTCAGAGTAGCTGCAAACACGATCTAGTGACAAAGAAAGAAACTCCATGGTCAAAGCACTTTCAGAAATAAAAAATATAGACCTTGTGAAAATGTAGTGTGGTACTAACAAACTGCTATACAGTTGTTTGGACATGGTACCTTTAAACAACCAAACTTGTATATAGGAACACATGTGTTAATAAAGGATTTCCACTCTAATATCAGCTTATGCTGACACAGGATTAAGTAATTTGTCTTTCTTATGGTCTAAATGAACATCATTACCCCACTACTAGACTAGGGGACCAGGCCATGGCTGGAGGCTACCTAATCACAGGGTCCTGCCATATTGTGGGT
Source organism: Cryptotermes secundus (assembly GCF_002891405.2). Classification (NCBI taxonomy): domain Eukaryota; kingdom Metazoa; phylum Arthropoda; class Insecta; order Blattodea; family Kalotermitidae; genus Cryptotermes; species Cryptotermes secundus. Next base: position 559,657 of record NW_019726261.1, read on the forward strand.
GTTGCAGTACGTATCAGTACACTGCTGCACATGATCTCACATTCAAGTACTGCTACATCTAATGCAGAGTTCTCCACTTGCTATCCTAAGGCCTTACCTCTGATAAAATGAACTCTGTGAAAGTACATAATACCAGGCATCTACAGTGTTTTGAAATCCATACTGAATTCTATGGCCACTGTATGTTCCTCATATGTTAACTTATCATCATGCAAGTATGAGACATCAGTTTGTACTGATTTTATTGCAGGATGAGTGAACAGTCTTGGAATAAAATGCAGAATGCGTACATGAAAAATAAAGCTGCCTTAACTTTCTTATCCAATTATGACTACACAGACATTGCAGTAATTAGAATGAGCAATTCTTCAAGGATGGTGTGGGGCATCTCTCAACCTGATAGAGACTACTTAATTGCAGACCTCCAGTCCAGTAAGTAGTATGGGTGCCTTGCCAGAAAAATAAGATAGCTGGTAATGCTCACAAAGGCAGAAAACTCTGATGGAAGTATGTTATTTTAATTATGAATATTGCATCTGCCTTAAATATGTTTCTGGTAAGATTCTTGCAAGGTGATCTTGTTCAATCTTCATCCAGGCTGGCAAAATTTGAAACAAGCACTTAACACTAGCTAACTCCATGGAACACAGTGCCTGAGAAGCTGGTAGTCACTCAATCATTAAATTCCTTATCTGTTTTAGAACCCAAATTTCATTGCTATCATCACAAAGGCCCACCACTGCTGCCTCTCCTGAGCCATATGAATCCAGTACATATCATTACATCCTGTTTGGCTGAGATACATTTTAATATTACCCTTCTTTCTGCTCCTAGATTTCACAAATGGTCCTTTGCCTTCATGTTTTTTAACTATAATTTTGTTTGCATTTCTCATCTCTCTCATGCATGCTTATATGCCATCTCTTCTCTTTATTTCATCATCATAATATTTTTTGATGGAAAATACAAATTATCAAGCTCTTCATTTTGTAGCTTTCTCCACCCTCCTTAGTTTCAGATATTCTCTTCAGCATCTTGTTTTTCAATACTCTTCAGCTATGTTCTTATTCACATAACAGCTGCAAGAATGTTTTGCGATTGTCATATATATAAAACTAAATTTTGTGTTCTTCCAGGTAAACAGATTGTAATTAGGTTTACATGGCATGTGTCACGTTTGAACCCAAATCCAAAGACAACAGGGGAGGCTAGTAGCTCCCATGTCTATGAGCTGGAGGCTGATGTAGATGGAAAATCCAACCCACAAAGACAGAATCTCATAAAGATGTTGAATGGGACACATGTTTCAACATTAATTCCTAACATTTTTCCCAAATTCCTCAAAGTTTCTAACCGTGGAATGGCTACTCCTATCACACAGCTCATGGCACCTCTTGGTAAGTCTCTAGTTTTAATTATGCAGCTGCTATGAATTTCTTTTAATTAAAATTTGAAATGATATACTGTCAAGGCTTGAATACAGAAGAACCATGTATGAAGTGTTCATTTGTTTGATGCCAAAAAGTGAATGTTCTCTGTTGAGGTTAAAACAATATCTCCATCTTTGACTTTATACACCAGCACTTTCATTGGAAATGTACTACAAACTCAGGTATCCAAATAATGTTGATTATTATTAAATACTAGTAAATTTTCTTCTCTGGCAGTTTTTTATGTTGTGTATTTATGTACTTATACATACTTATTTTCATAAGTTTACTGTTTTGCATATATTCTGTTCATTAGTTTAATTTCTTACTGTTTTTCTAACTTCTGTTATGTATGTTTTGTTTATTTATTTACTTATTGGATAGGCTACTTGCAGCAATCACATGGTGTAGGGAAGTGTTTCCAACCAGCAGGACACATCCTGCTCTTGTTACTTACAGTCAGCAGAGTGAGATAATTAATTAATTACAAAAATTCAGCTATAAAAAACTTCCTTCAATTCCAGGGAGTGGAGGTTGAAAATTGTGGCTTATGGCAGCATGTTAGGATCTACTAAGAAGATGAGCAGGGAGGTAGTATTTATAGATCCCTCAGATGAGAGACATTTAGCTGTCATTTTCTGAATGCTTATGACATTAAAGCACAGTTCCTGAAAGGTGAGGGTGATATTTTGGTTGATGTTTTACTGTTGACACAATTGTAAGTTAGGTTTGGTGAGATAGGATATCATGGCCTTGTATTCTGTCATGGCTATGGGTAATGATGCAGATCCCAGCCCTTGTGGTCTGCTGTGGAAACTGATCATGCAGAAGGGGTTTTATTTCCTTTTGCAAGGAAATTAAGATGAGGAGGAGGGAAAGGCCTGTCACATTTGAGACCTCAGATTCCATCAGTTCAGGGTTTGCTGATGCAGCATCATCTGAGATGGTTGCCTAGCTGGGAACGAAGAAATTCTTCATTTATGTTGCTGAGGTCAGCTGCATCTGTGGCAGATCTTTGGTGGTGGGAAGATTTTCCCTGCTCTTGCTTTTCCCAGGCTGATGTTCACTATTGTCTTCTGAAAAGTCAGCTATCTTCTTGTGACCAGCAAGAATGGAAGCAGGAGTCTCCTCCAGATGTTTCTCGACTGGGGAAGTCTGCAAAGTCTTGGAGTGCTAGGTGTCCCTTCTTCCATGTGGAAGTGAAGGGAGCTCCATATGTGAATCTGAATGCATTTTACCCACAATAGAACTTCTTTCAAAATTGGAGTCAGTCCTCTGAAACCCTGCTGCTGCTTTGTCAGCTAAGTTTATGTAATATTCTAAATACTTTGTTGTCATTAACAATTTTCACAGCATCTTCAGCTGGAGTAGATTCCATTTCATGAAACCACTTTCTTTCCTCATCCATTAAAGTTCTATCATGAGATTGCAGTAATTCAGCCCAGGGAGAGGGAGAGAGATGGGCAAACAGCTGGTTGGTAGAGCAGCCAGAACACACACAACATTTTATCAATTAAGTTCACTGTCTTAAATGGACGCCATTCATGGTGCCTCAAAACAATTACAGTACTAACATGAAAGATCACTGATTATAGTTCACCATCACGAATATAATAATAATAATAATAATGATGAAAAAGTTTGAAATGTTGTGAGAATCATCAAAATGTAACACAGAGACACGAAGTGAACATATGCTGTTAGAAAAATGGCCCTGATAGATTTGCTTGACGCAGGGTTGACACAATCCTTCAGTTTGTAAAGAACACAGTATCAGTGAAGTGCAATAAAATGAGGTATGCCTGTGCTCATTTTTGTTAGAGGCTGAGCTGACCCCAGGGCCATAGTGCCGCTGGAAGAATTAGGTCAGTTGAAACATCCACCAACTTCATAGGGAATCAAACATGCCCCATGTGTTTGTTGAACCATATTTTAAATGTTCATTCAGCTTGCCCAACATATTTCAGTGGACACTTAGTATACTTTAATTGATAGATTCCATTTTTTACTAAACATGGCCGTTATTTGCTTTTTTGGTTTTAGAAGTTTGTTTATATTTTCACAGAATTACTGGGAGTTTGGACTTTTTTATATTTATATATTTTTTTATTCTGTTTGTGGTTCTGAGTTATTATTTTTATATGTATATGTTCTAATAATTCTGTGATGGCTCTAGTTTCTCTGCCAAATTAGGTAAAGGTAGCCATTTTTGTTTCAGGTTTTATGGTGAATTTTCATTGTTGGGATTTTGTTTTAATTTTGTGTAGATTGTGGGGAATTGTGGTTGTTATTTAGTATTGTTCTTATTAACGTCCATTGTTTATTGTCTGTCATAAATTGTTCTTATATTTGTAATTGGTTATTTTTACTTACGTTTATGATTAGGTATGTATTTATATGATTAAGTAATTAATTGTATATTTCTAATGTTCTTATGGATGGCATGAGTTGTATATGATTAAGTCTGTAATGGTGGGGTTTTTGAATATATCTAATATTAATTATTTACAGTAGTATATGATGACTGTGTCCAGTTAATTTAGTTCGTTAAGTACCTATTTTTCAATGGTGTATTGTGTTTGGGAATGTAGATGTACTGAATTTAAGTATGATAGGGTATCATCAACATTTGTAGTGTGTATGTTATAAATAATTAATATATCATCTACATATCGAAAGTAATCTGTAATGTGGTTTTCCTTTGGGTTGTTGATGCTTTCTTGTGTTCTACATGTTGGATAAATATTCCAACTAGAATTGTTGAAATGGGGTTCCCATTGCTGAAGTGTCATTAGGTTTGTAACATTGGTTATCAAATTGTAAGCAGTTTTGTTCTAAGATGGTATTTAGTATTGTTATTAGTTCTTGTTTATCCTTTGTGGCTCTTTAGCTTGTCACTGTTTATGATGGTTTTGATTATATTTGTTACTTCTAATAGGGATATATTTGTGTAATGTTTAAGATGTCAAATGAACGTAGTTTCATGTTCTCATTGATGTTTATGTCCTTTAGATTGTGGGTGAGGTTGGTGGAGTTCTGGATGTTATGTGCACTGGATAGTTGTGTTATGCCTTTTAGTAACGTAGCTGTAAGTTTTGCTAATTTGTAGCCAGGTCTGTCTTTGCAGTTTAGTGATTGGATGGAGTGGTGTATGATTCTTTTGTAGTTTTACTGAGCTGTGTACATGTCATGAACTAGGACTCATGTTTACATATTCCCATTCCATGATTTTTTAATTATGTTGCTACAGGTATTTATAGTGTTCCTTACATTTTCTTGTTTATATATTGTGATAATTTCCTGAAATTGTTTTGTGTGTCAGTGGTCAGCAGAATACTTTCATTCCATTATACATAACAGGATGCAAAGAATAGAGATTTCTGTGTTATATGATGGTAGTCTTTATACGTAGGGGCTGATTTCTTGTCTGAGGAGTCCTGTCAGATTTTTAAAAACACTACTTCAGGAGATAACTCTTAATCAGAACATGTCAGAAAGCGTAATCTTTAATAGTTGAAGTAGAAGAATTATGATGTGATATTTTAATACCCTTGTGCAGTAACATTTGTTTATCTAATTTAAACTAGCTGCTTAATGGGATCAGTGTGTCTGTATAATGTACAGGCGTCCACATGATTATTGTGATATAATGTAAGACACATTAAATTGGAAAATGAAGTTTGATACTGAAGTCACCAAAATGATAGCCCAGAAAGTTAATTTTGCACTTTGGAGGATTGTCGATCTATCTTAAAGAGCAATTTCTTGGAACTTGGTTATTGCATAATTTTTCTCTGCTGTCTGGGCATTTGGTATGCTGGTGTTATAAAGGACTTTCTTTTTTATGGCATGTTTTGTAACAATTATTCCCTTCAGTCAGTTCATTAAGCATTATCAGGTGGTAATATATAAATCAATTCAGAGGTAGGAGGGCATTTGATGGCAGTTCACAATCACTGTCATGAAAGAAGATATGAGAAAACAGGGGAAAAAGAATGAGTTGTGAATTAAGTACTTGGTTTTCTTTTTCTGATTTTTTTTTCTGTGCTCTATCCTTTGTCATATTCGTGTATCACATTACAGCTTCTCCTCTAGATGCAGCATATAGAAATCTTAGTTTGCAGTACAATGGAGACAACAGATCCAGCAGCCAGAGTTGGTGGTCTCTTGAAGAAACCTGCAACGATGAAAATTATGAAAATTTCTTAAAGAAAATAGATGATGACCACTGCAGTAAACTGGTTATGTACACTTTCAATGATAAATCCTTCCCCAAAACTCTGAGCTTCATTTCTGGAGAAGGGTAAGTTGTGTTCACCATTCACCCATGTTGCACTTCAAACAGTTTTTGCTTAAATTTAATACATTCAGTCTGGTATAAAGGTGAAACCCATGAGGCACATGCATTGGAGGCAGTTTTTGTGCTAAATAGTTTGAATGACCATCTAAGAACTGTAGTTCCATCAATGTTCTGAAAACATAATTCTATTTTTCCTCTCTCTTAAATTGTAACTATGGATCAGCTCTTGAAAATTTTGTTTGAAGCCTGGCCTGTCATATTATTACTTCTGAAAATTCATTCAGATTCTTTCTCACTTCATCAAATCCTTACTTATTTGGATCGTTATCTTATATTATAGGGAATTGAAGATATACATGGGGAAGTCATAAAACTTTAATTATCACCCAGAAGAAACAGAGACACAGGTGCAAGAAACTGTATGTGAGATAGTCCTTCTCTACATATGCCCCCTGCAAGGTCACACATTCTCCCCAGTGATGCATTAGCTGCTGGATATCTTGATCATAGAAGGTCTCAATATGACTATTTAGGAAGTTCTCCACTGCAGAAATGATGTCATCATCGTCTTGGAATCGCTTACCATGAAGTGGCTTCTTTAGCTGTGGAAAGAGGAAGAAGTTGCTCAGTGCCAGGTCTGGTGAATGTGGTGGATGGGGGAGAATTTAATGTCCCAAACTGGCAGCAAGTGTAGTAGCATGAGCTGGTGTGTCATGGTGAAGAAGTTGTACACCTTTTCCCAGCATTCCATGTTGCTTTTTCTTGATTTCCTCCCGTAATTTTCTCAGAAGGTTCTGGTAGTAGTTGCCAATGATGGTGACGTCCTTCTGCACATAGTTGGTCATGATGACACCCCGCTGATCCCAGAACACACTCAACATTACCTTTCCTGACGACGGCTGGGATTTGGCCTTCTTTGGCGGCGAGTCTGCACATTTCCACTGCTTGCTCATTTCCTTTGTTTCAGGGTCATAATGATAGACCCAACATTCATCCATCATGATCAGGCGGTCGAAAAATTCCACCTTTTCGCCTGGACACAACTGCAAAAGTTTCTTTGCCACATCCATCCTTTGCTGTTTTTGAACTGGCATCAACAATCGTGGCACCCAACACGCAGTGACCACTGTCATGTGTTAACTCGTCATGGATGATGTTGAAAACCAACCCATTTGGACCTCATCAGCAATAGCTTTGATAGTTATGCGCCAATCGGATAGGATCAAAGCTTCCACCTGTGCCACAATTCCCAGTTCCTCAATGAGAGATGGTCTTCCACATAGGGAATCATCTTTGAAGTTTGTCTGTCCGCAAAAAAAAAAACGCCTCTTCCACCTGACCACTGTGTCATATGATGGTACACCTTCCTAATACACAGCACAAGCCTCCACTTTCTCAACTGGCATCGCCATTTTGTTTCTGCCCCTTCCGGTGGCTCCCTCTGTCCACATGGCATGAGCAAATTTGACTGTTCAGCAAGCTCAGGAAATGGGCTGTCTCCTGTATAGAATGATATTTTGGAATTATGATTTTCTCATGGTGATAATTAAAACATTATGACTTCCCATTGTACATATAAATTTACATAACATTTTGAGATACATATTCTATATACGAGTATGTGCAGTTCTTTACTTGAAAGAACTTTTAGCAAAGCATTAAAGCATTCTTTCAGATGTAACCAATTTTTAGAATTTGTCAGTGATAATTTTTGTGCTTTAATATATTTCAGAAGTTGTATTTTATTTCATATGCATCCTTGCCCACTAATGATCACAAGGTGATATTGTCACGTATTTAGGGTGTGACTATAGACAGGGTATGGATTGGATATTGGATTTATTGACCACTTATATACACCACTCGGAACTACACTTTACAGATCTCTGACGCACGCAGAATAGTGTCCTCAGTCTATTACAGTCTCCACTAGCCATTTCATGGCAACGTATTTAACACTTCGCAGACCCGGTGATTTAAATATTTAAATCACCCTGGGGACCGGCATTTTTAAACATACTACCCTAACTTGTGCACTGTTCACTTAAAAAATTAATATAAAATCTCCTAATTAATTTTTTGAACTAAAATTTTTGGAGAACACTTACCAATACTCCTAGAAGTGCTTGAGGGTGTGATATTTCTGGAAACTTTCCTCTTTGTGAAGTGGCATTACACAGAACTTGCAAATGTAGACATACTCCTTTTTTTGTGAACTGTGCTAACACATAATTGCCTAGGAGTATTCTTTCCCTTGGAATGGTCACTCTTCACAATTTTCACGAGGGTATTTTTTCGCATATCACTCAAGATTCGCCCTGGGGAGTCCACATGAGGCCTTTGTGGGGTGGGAGTTGATGGGCCCCATCATACTAAGTCTTTGTGTGACCCTGGTTTTGCTGCCACCATCTGGACTGTAGTCCAGGCCTTTGCCACATTTATCAGAAATGCTTTGTATTTCAATTTTGAATCAGGGTTTAGATTTTTTGCTGTCCCCACAATGTTATTACCCGCATTATCGTCGGAGCTACTGTCACTTTTACTGTCTGTGGCCACAATTCTTTGTTGTCCCCCGTCACTGTCGCTATCTGAATGACAGTCCATTACTATGTGTCTCACAAGGCAGGTCAGCTAGGTCATCGGAGGAGAATTTGTCCTTGATCCATTCTCCCCACTAGCTACTGGCTGATACACACAGCTTGAAGAAGGCAAAGCATTTTCCTTTATAGTCAGTTAAGTAAACAGCGAGGTCAAGTTACTGACTGCTAACTAAACATTCCAGAGTCTTATCATACATCTGCAGGTGGTTGCGTGCAATGTAGGTGGCGCCAGAGCGATGTATGGTGTGTTGCATCTTATTGTGTTCTAAAAGCCTGTTAACACGCAAATGGTCCGCCATGTTTAAAAGCAAAAAAACCTTTTAAAGGGTGCGCGGTCCGCAAAGTGTTAATATTGTCCACCCACCTATGCCTTGGTTTTCACAGTGGTCTCCTTCCTTCTGGCTTTCCCACCAGTCGTACTAAGTCTTTGTGACCCTGGTTCTGCCGCCACCATCTGGACTGTAGCCCGGGCCTTTGCCACATTCATCAGAAATGCTTTGTATTTCAATTTTGAATCAGGGTTTAGATTTTTTTTAGATTTTTTGCTGTCCCCGCAATGTTACTATGCGCAATGTTATTACCCGCATTATCCTCGGAGCTACTGTCACTTTTACTGTCTGTGGCCACAATTCTTTGTTGTCCCCCGTCACTGTCGCTGTCTGAATGACAATTAATCCATTACTACGCATCTCACAAGGCAGGTCAGCTAGTTCATTGGGGAGAATCTGCCCTTGATCCATTCTCCCCACTAGCTACTGGCTGATACACACAGCTTGAAGAAGGCAAAGCATTTTCCTTTATAGTCGGTTAAGTAAACAGCGAGGTCAAGTTACTGACTGCTAACTAAACATTCCAGAGTCTTATCACGCATCTGCAGGCGGTTGCGTGCAATGTAGGTGGGGCCAGAGCAATGTATAGTGTGCTGCAACTTATCGTGTTCTAAAAGCCTGTTTAACACGCGAATGGTCTGCCATGTTTAAAAGCGAGAAACCTTTTAAAGAGTGTGCAGTCCGCAAAGTGTTAACACAGGAACTATAACAGTCTCACTCAATTACACACTCCAGATATCACGCATAAAATGTTCTTTTCACAGCCTCACTCTTTCAAATAACTCTTTTCTTCACATCGTCCTGTACAGAAGTCCACTGAACTGGCAACCCTCAGCTAACTGTTCCCAGGCTGGTGGTCATTTGTCACCAACCTCCTGGTGTCCCCTTCACAGGCTGACTATCAGCTGAACTGACAACTAAACTCTCTCACTCACCAACCAGCTACTTCACATCACTTCACTCAGCTTAACTGCTGACAACTCCTACCAACAATTAACTCATTCCATGAAACTGTCCTGCTTATAACATGTTGGCATGGACCACATAGAAAATACCAGTTCCATCATTATAGCCCAACAGTATCTCAATCATTGCATAGAAATGGGTGTTTCTTTATACTGCTGTTACATAGCAATGGCTGTACTGGTTGTCCTTTTTGAGGTCTCTGCCCAGCAACAGGTCTATGTGCTACAATATCATTTATTTGGTCACAGTTTACCCACCAAATCCCACCCAAAATAACCTCCATGTTAGTAAATAAAACAAAACTTAAAACTAAGAAATAATGTATTTCAAGAATTATACCAGTTGACAATAAATATTTATATGGATAAAACATTGAGTATTTGTATGTGTCTATATACTTATATGTATTGTTTGTAATTAAATGAAAAGCCCAACAGCAATGGATCTGTTGCGCATACAGTTTAGTAACAATTAATGACACAATTTATTATTATTATTATTTAAAAACACCTAATGATGGTCGGAAGATTGAAACATATAGTGTGGCAATGTTTCGATAAACACCAATTTGAAAAACAAAGTTGTGTTGACAGATATTTTTGCTATGTGTGCTACCTGAGCCATAGGATTAAATGATATTTTTAACTAAAAATTATATGAATTTCAAATTCTCTTCATTATAAAATAGTGTAAAACTGCATTGACTTGTAAAGTGAATGTTGTTTACTTTCAAATGAAGGCAGCACCATTGCTCAAGAGGTTAGTTAGTCCCAGGCTTCCCACCACGGCAGCTCAGGTTTGAGCCCAGGTCTGGTCAAGTGGGATTTGTGATAGAGAAAGTGGCACTAGGGCAGGCTTTCTCCGTGTAGTTCGGTTTTCCTTGCCAGACTTTTTTCCACCAAAAATTTTCCGTCGTCATAATCACCCGGGGCAGGTACCCATTCAGTGGCCAACATGCCACTATGCAAATTAAAAAAAAAAATGACTTTCAAGTGAGGCAAAATTTGTAATTAGTATTATCTTACTGTTGAACTGCTATTTGACAGTTTAACACTGCAAGATGTAATGAAATTTTCATCTGTGAAGAATGTCACAAAGGCTTATTAAAATACCAGGGGTTAGAATTGCTTTTAACGCACATTATGTTCAGGATTCAGTTCTGTACTCATATGGATGTGTCAAGTATGCCAGTACACGAGTTAAATTGCATTGTATTCTTAGATTATAAGCTTAACTTTGCCTAAATATGGCATTAACAAAACAAGATTTGAAGGACTGGAAGTCTGTTAGCAGAGAAGTAATCCACGTGAGTTCTTTCTGGAACTCAGTGTTTCATATCCTATATTAATAATTTTATAGAAATTTTTCTTGGAAAAGCTTTTTAAAAAGAAAGTTAAGACCTCCGTATTTCTATGATTTTAATAATTTAAATTTTAGATATATTTTTGTTTGTTTATCTTAGAATAATAGGTTTATACTTCGGCCTGGTCCTTCTGTTTTCTAAAATCATCCGGAGCATCATGACTGGTTTGTTGGAGAAGATCATGTTTACAGACTTGCCAAATGTGGATCGTATCCTACAGGTAACTGTACTATGAAATAGTTGCTACAAAAATACATGTTCTGATATATTAATACTGCCTTGTTAATTGTATTGTCAGAATCATCGGTATGTACACAACGATGGTTTTGATCGTCAGTAATATTGTGCGTGGGTACTTCACTGGAATCTTCAATACCATCATGTATGATGACATGCCCAATGTTGATCGTATCCTTCAGGTAAGGTTCACATTGATCTGTGAACAAGCACTGTACAGTTTAGACAGCACTGTACAGCATGGTGACAACTCTTCATCTGTGCAGCATGGCCATCATCTTCCTCAATGCAGCATGGCCAACAACACTTCAGAAATACGTGTTTCTGTCTTGGCTATTGTGGTTGAGTTATGTCTTGAATATTCAACACTTTTTTTACGTTTTTTGCTACTTCCAAATCTGTAGGTAGTCATGGAGAGAAAGTCAGATTTTATTTCATAGTTAAGGTTATTTAACAAGAAGGCAAGAATGAAATACATATGTACTAGTAAAACTATCAGAATTGGAACTGTGTCATAGTTTTTTTAACTCTTTCCAGAAAGAGCTTCTTAGGTGACAGATAAATGCTGGCTTCCTAAATTTGTTGAAGATAAATTGTTTTGCTGTTTATTTAAAGATGCTTGGTGAACTGTATAGGTTATATAGCATCATTGCTAAATCTATTGATGGCTGTTTGAAGAAATATGTTTACTTCATACTGTCATGGGAGTATTTTCTTTGGACATTATCCATTCCTGAATAAAAGAGATGCATGCCATGTTAGAAGTTGGCTTTATCTCTGTCTTCAGTAGAGGGAAACTTTGTTAACCCCTTCCGGTCAGCACATTTGGAAAAATATCTGCAGCTAGGATGAGAGGGGTTTTTAAATGCCTGATGAGCAACTAAGTGATGTATTTTGCCTTAGAAGTTGATGCAGCAAGGGCATAAATTTAAAAAGCAAAATGTGTACTTACATTTTCGATTGTACAATTCTTGGGTCAACTTTACCCTGCTATAATATCTGTCAGTGAAATAGTGGTAGTCTTCAATACCAGACACACTGAGTCATAGTCTGTCTATCAAAGAAAGAGCTGTTCTTGAAATGAACGGTTTTTCAGAGTATGGCAAGTTACACACGTCACCTTTATGTTTTCCATAATTTGGAACTATACTGTGAACATAACGAGTGTCACTGTCAGCAAATACAATACAAATAATCTGATTCCCACTTCGTTGGTATTTTGGGGTTATAAGTTTTGAAAATTATTTTGCACTTGAACCCAACTGTTGATTTGTCTATTTCAATGTTTTTACCTGGCACAATTTTTTTCTAAAACTATATATGTTCTGTCACCCCATGTACTTTCTTGTCTTTTTGACAGCCAAATTGCTTTATTCAGTGGTATCATTTCCCAACATGCATCATCCAAAATATCTGTAAAAAGCGATCTCTGGACATTATGGCACAAAAATATTTTATCTGTGTTTTCCTCTCACTAGACCAGTAGAACTTTGTGTCTGGTACTGGGATTAGGCCCATATTTATCGTTAGACCTAAAAACGCCTTCACTTCAGGAACTGACACATCAGACCACATACTCCAAATGGACTTTTTTTTTATTTATTGCTAGTGGGGTGGGACGAAGTCCCTTGAACTGCAGCCACTTCTGGCCTATTGTACCAGCCCCAGATGATAGGTGAGGGTGATTGTTGAGCAATTGGTGGAATGAAGATTGGCAGGGGAAACCAACGTACTCAGAGAAAACCTGCCCCAGTGCCACTTTGTCCACCACAAATCCCACTTAACCATACCCGGGATCGAACCCGGGCCACCGCGGTGGGAAGCCAGTGACTAACCGCTTGAGCTATGGCGTGGCCTCCAAATGGACCTTAGACTAAGCTGATATTCCAAAATTTTGTGTCTCACTTACCTCTTTGTATCTATAAGACTGTTGTTCAAAAACTCATCATTAAAAATAATCCATTTGGGCTCTGCACCTGATAGAAGGTTCAATTGAGGCCCTGAAATGTCAGTAAAAATGTATGCCTTGGGTTTCTTGTCATCCATTGTCACGTCTTTCCACCCATCAATGCGCACACCAGTTGCTTCACTCTCACACTCACTTTCCCCAGATGTGTTGCTCGATTCCTCACTCACACTTTCTACTTCATTTCCCAAATTCATCTCATCATCAGAGTCCATATTGAGTTATTCATGTAACATATCACTTAATAGATTCTTCATCCTTGAGACACGGGATTATATGTATCCTCAACTGTATCAAATCTTCGCCCCTTCAACTTGATTTTCATCTTGGGGAAGAGAAAGAAGTTGCATTGAGCTAGTCTGGCGAGTATGGTGGGTGGGGAACAACTGCCATCTTGTTTTTAGCCAAAAATTCTTGCACAATGTAAGCCATATGCGGTCATGCATTGTCATGGTGGAGTACCCAGTCGTTCATGCGCCACTTCTCTGTACATTTTCTCCTCATGTCCTCCCTTAAACGTGATAGAACTCTTTATTGACTGTCTGACCAGGAGGGACGAACGCCTTGTGAACAATCCCATTAGTATCAAGAAAACAGATCAACATATATTATTGTTGATCTTGACTTGTCGAGCTTTTTTTTGGCCAAGGTGAAGAAAGGTTTTCCATTGCGATGATTGCTGCTTACTTTCAGGGTCGTAGCCATAAACCCAACTTTTGTCACCAGAGACAACCTTCAAAAGAAAGTTTGGATCCTCTTGAAGCTGTTGTTGAAGTTCCTACAGACTTCCAAGCGATGCTGCTTCTGTTTGTTTTGCAGCAGTTGTGGCACAAACTTTGCCACAGTCCTCCTCATGTTCAGTTCCTCTGACAAAATTCGTTGACATGTACCATAAATTAGTCCCAAGGTGTAACAGAGGTCTTGGATGGTCAGTCTACGATCTTGCCAAATCAGATCCCTAACTTTCGCGACATTTTCTGGTGTGGTGGCAGTTGACGGCCGTCCCGAACGTTCATCATCATCAGTCGATGTTTGGCCATTTTTGAAATGCTTATACCAGTCATAAGTTTGTGTCTGGCCTAAACTGTTGTCACCAAAAGCTTGCTTCAACATTTGGTGTGTTTCTGCAGTGGTTTTCCCAAGTTTAAAACAAAACTTTATGCAGACACGCCGCTCTCTCAGGTCGGCCATCGCAAAACCGCAAACTCATGGAAACACAACAATGGAAATACGTTCATCAACAATAAACCCAACAACTCAACTCAACGCCACTAGCCACACTGATTCAAGAAGGGTGTGTGGGGAGAAACCTAGCGATATTTTGATGTACTCATAACCATTCACGCGCAAAATTCAAATTTCGGGAACGTTTTGATAGCACTGCATATTTCCGTTTTTTAATGCTAGAAGGCAGAAATCTGCCTGTACATAAAGTCATGTTGATAACCTTATGTACAGTAATATATAAATGGCATTCATTCTTTAATTTAAAGACCTTAGTATACATATTTACTGTGCCTAAAATGGGTATGAGGAAATCAAGTAGTTTGGTTTAATGTGTATATTCATGCCTTGAAAAGGACAATAAGCATTTGGGATATTATGTCCAAATTCTTTATGTTTTTTGGTATAGCTGTAAATTATATTCAATCAGGTGGCTATTTAATAATCTTTTAACTGAAGAGCATTCTGCAAGGTGTTTTGTGGTTTGCATTCAATTCAAAATATCCCAATCTGGCTCTCTAATGCAAGATAGATTAAGTGAATGGAACATTTGGAATTCATTTTCCTCCATTTACCTTGAATAGTTTTAAGAATTTTCAT
Source organism: Cryptotermes secundus (assembly GCF_002891405.2). Classification (NCBI taxonomy): domain Eukaryota; kingdom Metazoa; phylum Arthropoda; class Insecta; order Blattodea; family Kalotermitidae; genus Cryptotermes; species Cryptotermes secundus. Next base: position 574,672 of record NW_019726261.1, read on the forward strand.
GACATAACTGAACCAGTCTTCTACAATATCAACAGACACTGCTACATATTTATTCTGCAAAGATGTTTAAACATGGAGCAACATTTGTGTATATTTTTGACAAGCATTGCATGATGTGTACAGAAGGTATCTTTTCAGAGCTACATAAATGTTCAGAATTGTGAATTTGTATGATGGTAATTGAACCTCTGAATATATTCAGTATTTCTCTGTCGGCTTTCAACTGTCAGTGAGTTGGCTGATGGAAAGTTACAGTGCCTTCCAGAAGTAATGGCTGTGATCTGTGCATGTGATGGATATGCTGATGTGTCTTCATATGTGCTCATGAAACAACAAGTGATGAGGAAGACCTTTTGGAAAGTACTCCATGAACACACAAGACATGCAAATCACCACAGAACATTTCAACACTGAACAGTATTGTAAGACTGGAGTACTAGTGATTGTACAGCTGGTGTGTAATGCTTTGAGATTTCACACGAGCGTAAATGAAGTGGCCTAATATTATGCATATTTATGCATCCTTTGCACAGAGCTCATAAAAAAAATATGTATTTGGGAGTTCAGGTCTGTGTGTCCACCTGCCATTTTCACCTCCAAAACTATTCAGCAGATTTTAATGAAATTTGGTGTTTGATGGCTACACTTAAAGTTGTCTGCCCAGTGATTTACATCTGTTATTTAAAACATATTTCATTGTAGCAGATATGTAATGAGCTGTAAGGAAGAATAATTTCTTACTGAGATGCAGTAAAATAAGTTTAATGTGAGTGGCTTTTCAATAGTGGATTTATTTCTGAACATGAAAGCCAGAAAGGTGTGTAGAATTGCAAAGAGCACATCTGGAAAGTATACAGGGTGTCTCTTGGCTTTATGTCATCACTTCAGGAAGTGATTCTTGAGATCATTCTGAGTGAAAAATGTAGCAATGTGAGGCCTATTCTCAACAGTTTCCTGATTCATGAGTGTCTGAAATGTAGTGCTTGTGCACAGCATGTATGGACATGTTTATGCAAATTTCTTTGCAAAGTAAACTGTTGGCTATCTTAAAGAACATTCCTCTGTAAACATCACAGTAGATGGATACCTGCATGGCAGAGTACTCCTTTACTTCAGTAGGAACTCCATGCATTATCTGATTGAACAGTTCCCTGGCTGATAAATTGGCCTTGGTGGAACACTGAATTTGCCACCACATTCACTGGATCTCAGCCTCTTCATTTTACAGGTTCACATGAAAAATATGATGTATAAATGCAAGGAGGACACAGAAAATTAACTGCTCCAGTAGATGTCTTGTACAAGATGATGCATTAATAACACTGCAATTCTCTGTAAGGTTATGTTTCCTAGTGATATTGTACTGTGTCTAGCTAGGCCACAGTGCAATAAACACCTCCTCACATAAGCACATTCAACAATAGGACGAATGCTTGTAGTTCATTTGTGGGCAACAGTCAGCATGCTAATGGACTGGCAAGGTAGCTATCACACGACTGGCTTTCTGTGTGGTCCGTGCTGTGACCGTTCCTATGCAGTTGTTCGGTGAACACGTTTCAACAATAGAGGCTGTGTTTTTGACATGGTTAGTGTGGAGGCTATATAACAAGTTACAAATATAACAGGTTTCAGTTTTAAGTGCAGTTCGATTCAAGTGAGTTCTCAGTAGGAGACATCACGGGAAGTTCAGTTTTGAGTTCAGCAGAGTGCAGCTGAATTCCAGAGTGATTGAACAAGAAATGGCAAGAGGACTTCATAGTGTTTTGAAGTGCTAGTTTCAGTATTAAAATCCATTGGTAGGAGATAACTAGTGAAGACTAGGAATCCTAATGCATGTGCTACAGTGAACTGTAAAGTGTGTTACTCCGTGATATCGCTGTATTTGACTTTAACTAAGAGAGGTTGTAACCAAGGTGCTAATAAATCCAGTCATCCAAACCAGAACCCAACATTTTCGTCACACACCACCCCAAATATATGACAGTATGAAACAGGCTGTGCATCCAAGCTGACAACAGACATTTTGAACAATTACTTCAGGCTGCATAAACTGGTTTTCCCAATATAAGTGTTCAACAGAACTCCTTCAAATCAAGCTACATTTCAAAATCCAGTAATTCTGAAATCATTTGGAACAAGACTCATGTTATAGTTTGCACTCAGAATGACCTCAAGTTTCACCTCCTGAAGTTACAACATGAAGTCATGGAATACTGTATACATAATTCACGTTGAAATACACCTGACCACTCTTTATTTAATATGTCTCAATATTTGGTATATTTATATTCCTTGACTTCAGTTTGTGTTTAACCCCTTCACTGTTACGGATGGAACTGTTCTGCCATAGGGATGACCATTTTATGTGTTGTGTACAAACTGTTCAGCGAAACATACAGAGTACAACATTAATTGATTTGTTTTGAGAAATGTGGTAGAAAGAATTGTAACAAATTGATGTCTTAGCTACAAAATAAGTTTCTGAAGAAGTCTGTAAGATAGTGACTATAATTGTGGAATAGTTGACCTCTTGAAGTTTCTGTGTCTTGTATATAGTGAGAATCCTGCTCTTGTTGTAGGTTCTGTTGTGATCTTGACAGGTCTTCTGGTTGATGCAGTGCCATAGATATTTCAAAATGAAACTAGGCAATGCAGGCTATTTATGAAATAAATCTTTTTATAATTCATTAATAAATTTTGCAGTATTTGTGATAAATAGTGCTATTAGATTAAATGTAATTAGATTGGCATGAACAAATAGATGAGAAATCACAGGATACTGCAAAGTTTTGTACAATTCAACCAGAAGATAATGTAACCATGAAAATGTATATACTGAATCATAAGAAGACTTTTGCTTCTTCTGCCTTTTATATTATCATTATTAACTAGGAAGTTAGCATCTTAGAACATATCATGAAACTAGTGTGGAATTGATGACAAACAAGTGAAATTTATTTATTTCCACACAGATTGGTATAGTAGCTACACATCCAACTTGTTTTCAGGAGATATACGGGTAAAATCTTAGTGAGGTTACAGACTGACAGATTTTATGTGGCATTCCTCATGCTTTCCAGGTTCAACTCAATATATACTTCAAACAGAGTTACAATCACTTCCTTCCATATGCTTTCCTGTTCCCCATTCATGATCAGTTTCCTAATTCTTTCTGTGCTATATACAAGTATGAGGGTGCTTTAAGGTTGACCTAGACTTTTTACAAAAATATGAATGTCAGAATTACCAAACCACCACTTTTCTAAATATTGTTGTGGACTGAAACATTTTTTCTGTCATCATCACAAGGCACATATACCAGCAGCATAGAAAGATATAGCCAAACTGTTTAGCCAGGTGAGGACACTGTGCTTGTGTCAAATTTATGCCATTTTTTATGATCCTTGGGTGATCCAAACCAGTGAAAATCACGAGGGGCTAAGTCTGGACTGTAAGGATGGTAATTCATGATGTCCTATCCCAGGGTTGCCAGTGTTAAATTTACCATATGCAGACATGTGTTATCATGCTGTACAATGGTCTGCTGTAACAGTGTCTCAGTCTTTCTCTTGCAAATCTCTAAGTGAACAGTATTATGAAGCAAATTGTACGTTTTGGATACAGTATTACACACTGTAATTCACATTTTCTCTCTCTCTTCTCTCTCTCCAAAATCAGCTTTTCAACATGACAAATTTTCTATCTGTGGCAGCTGTCTGCCGAATATGAGCATGTGGTCAGTTAGCAACTTCTTCACTGTCTTCAGAAAACTTGGTGCACCATTCATACAGACTGGTACATGATAATAGTTCTTTCTGCATACACTGCACTTAGCATGTGTAGAATTTCAGCCAGTGTCACTTACTCTTTCACTGGAAATTTGGTGACACAGTACTGTTCAGCACTCAGGAGTGACAAGGTCTGACACCATCTTGTACTGTCTTTAAATGTAAATATGTGGGGGACATGTTTACATGTGAGAAAGTGAGACCAGTGTTTCAACCACCTTCCACAACAACAAATTTGTTCTTCTGTTGCCCACATCTTCTGAAAAGAAATTAAAGTTGAGGTCAGCCATGGACCTACCCTCATAACGTCGACAGTCGAAGTAGTGTCATTGAGAAACCTAGGAATCACTCAGGTCTGCTTAATTAATGTGACCTTATGAGATCAGTGTGAATAAAAATCTTCCCCATTTGTATCGCCCCATAGTCTCAGGTCCATCACTTCTGCCTATGCCTTGTCTAGGTCTTCCCACAGATTGCTCTCCTGTTGTTTCATTTCTGTTACAATTTTTTGCATCCTGTCTACCTTCACTTGTTCATACGCAGTGTGTTCAGGTGCTGTTAGGACTGTGTTCATTAAACATACAAGGCGTGAATTATTTTCAGAATTTCACTCTTTTTATTCAAAATAGTCTTCTTCTGAATCAATACATAGCTGGAATCAACTGAAGAGTTTTCGAAAACAGTCACTATACTCCTTTTTTGGAATCTCATTTAAAACTGCAATAGATTCCCTTTGGATGTGTTGGATGGTGTCATGATGTTCTCCTTTCATCGCCAACTTAACTTTTGGAAACAACCAAAAATCTGCTGAAGCCAAATCTGGCAAATACAGAGGATTATCAAGGACTGTGATCCTTTTCTGGCACGTGATCTTCGATTTGTGGAGTGGGGCATTGTCGTGGAGGAGTGACCAGGAACCTTGCTCTCGATATTCAGGTCAGTTCAAAGAATTCTCGCCCATAAACGATTGAGGACTCCGAGATAATAATCAGAATTCACTGTTTGACCTTCTGGCAGAAATTCCTTGTGAATGATTTCTTTGGAATCAAAGAAAAGGGTTAGCAGTGTCTTTACTTGACTCTTTTGTATGTGGACGTTCATTGGTTTCGGCTTATTTGGGCTTAACCATGCTGCACTCTGCCGCTTTGTGAGAGGCTCATATTGAAAACACCATGTCTCGTCTCCAGTAACAATCGATTTTGTAAATTTTGTATCACTTTGGACCGACCATAACATAGCTTTGCAGTGTTCCACTCTGGCATATTTTTCATCACCTGACAGCGCATGTGGTACAGACCGCGCACAGATCTTCCATTTGCCCAAATCCTCTGTCAGAATTTGATGCACAGTACTTTTTCGTATTCCCAATAGCTCCTCGATGAGTCTTGCAGAAACACATCTGTCTGATGCAAGGATTTCGGTCACTTTTTTCACATTTTCTTCACTGCGACTTGTTCTCGGCTTTGATGCACATGGAGTATCTTCAATGTCCTCCCTGCCTTCATGAAATACAGCAACCATCGAAAAATGTTTGAGTGACTCAAACAATCTCTACCATACACACTTTTCATCATTTCGTACATGTCTCTGGCTGTTTTGCCTAACTTCAAACAAAATTTGATGTTGACTCTCTGTTCAACAGTCATTTTCTGATGAGCGTCAAAATAGTACTGTTATATTCAAGGTCAGAACACATGATGCATCGATGCTTGCGCTTTGAAATTATAGACAACCACAGCTGAAGCTTCAAGAATCTTAATGCCACAACTCGCCAACAGATGGCATTGAAGGACAAAATTAAAAAAAATGAGTCCTAACAGATCCTGGACACACCGTGTATGATTGAAACATCACTTATACTTATTGTTAAATCACTTCATAACTTGCCATTTTTTATACTCTTCTTCAAAGTATTCCCCGGTGATATTATTTTCAATCTTCAGTTACAGTGCTTGAACTTCTTTTAGCTAACACCACTTTCTACCTGGCTTCTGTCCAAACCTAACTAATATTAGAGATTAAAATTGAAATGCTTGCATTACTAGTTATCATGTAGCTCAAAATTTTCAAATTCCTCTGAAATTATTGTATATTCAAATATTCGGAATGAAATTTTCTATTACTTTATCCATTAGGTGATCAAAAATTCATTGCCAAATTTACAACCCTCATATAATTGGCCTTCTTTTAGTCTGTTTTAATGCATAGCTTTATTTCATATGAATAATGTAGTGTGAAATTTCCTACTGTTTTACCACTAATCGGAGTGCTTTAAGAATAAATTCAACTCTTTTTTTGGTTGCTTCAAATTTGATGAAGTTTATTCTTGGTATGATCAATTTTTAATTAAAATTCTTTGTTGTATAGCATATTTTGAAGTTATACGTTGTTATCAGGTAGACAAGATAAAATATTTTATAGTATTTAATGCAAGATTATAGATATAATAGATTTTATGGTTTAGAGGCAGACATTTCCTTTTTCATAACCCTATCATTGAGCAACATGAGTGTGGCCTGTTTTACCTCTGAATTCTGTTACAGACATGGGTGTCAGAGTTGCCATTTGACCAGTTGTTAGGAAAAATAGTGTGAATACCATGATACTGGAAAAATCCCTGTATATTTGTACTTGTAACTTCTTATTCTTATCATGATGGCCTTGCTTACATTGATGTTAAACAAGAATCCAAACTTTATTATGGATTTGGGGAGGGGGTTAAGAAAGTGGTAAGTAACAAGGTGACCACAGAAGATAAATTTGTGTGGCAGTGATGACTCATGAATCATATTGACATGAACTGTGATATTTGAGTGGTGACATGTTTTGACACATACATCTGCTAGGTGTTTGAATGTTAAAAGGAAGTACTTTTATAACAGAAATTATGTGCATTAGAAGTTAAAGGTATATTATCAAACATATGGAATATAAAGAAATTTCTGAATTGTAATTATTCTTACCATTCTTAAAATGGTGTGTGTGTGTCACACGTGCACATACCTCAAAGAGGGATGAGTTGGGTGGGCATGTTGTATACATAGGGAAGGTAATAAATGCATACAATTTTTGGTCAGAATTCAGAAAGGAAGAGACCACTGGGAAGACCTAGGTGTAGATAAGAGGATATATGAAATGAATTTTTAACCCATTCATTTCTTCTGAAAAAGTCTTATCATGGGTTGTGTGGCTTTAAAATCTGGTCACTATGTGTAATAGTCCATATAGCCATTTGTATTTGATTTACTAGCTGATAATGTCTAAAGAGGAAAATTTATGAAGAGCAGAGGTATGTGGCCTCAAAACTTTGCTGCCTACATTGGTGTAATCTGAATCATGAATGTTGTAATATGAGTACCATCTTATTTCATATTACAGGTACTGAAATCTGATTTATGTAATAACTGAGGGGGCATTTAAGTCAGAAGTGAATGGGCTAAAAGAATATTGTGGGATAGTGTGACTGGATTCACCTGGCTTGGAGCATGGACTGTGGTATCTTTTGAACAGAGTAGGGAATTTCTCCAATAACTGATCAACTGTTAACTTCTCAAGAAGGGCTCTGCTCCATGGAGTTAGGTAGTTTGTGTGCATGCACAGGCTGAAACATACAATCTCAATATATTGGTGTTAAGGTAACATAGAAAATAGTGGAACAAAGTCAAGTGCCATGAACCTTGGTAAGATATATGAGAGAGTTCCAGAACCTTTTTCTCCTGCCCTCACCTCACATGTTCAGGTATTTCAGAATATAAATGGCTGCCCTGCTGATACAAGTATTTTGTTAAACTGACACTGTTTGTTGCAATTCTTGTAGCTGTGTCTGGACATCTACTTGGTGCGTGAGAGCGGAGAGCTGGACCTAGAGGAAGATCTGTTTGCCAAGCTGGTATTCCTGTATCGCTCACCAGAGACACTTATCAAGTGGACACGGCCACGTGAGGAGGGTGAAGGAGAAGAGGGCAATGCACAGCCCGTGATTGCCCAGTAGGCCTGCCACATGGTCTTAAACATGGTGCACAGATCATGCTCACACAACTGAACTGAGATATTGATCAGTGTATAGGCCAGTAGCAGCCGCAATCTGGTGCTGTGTAGACTCCAGTATGTAATAATCACTACACTGATGATTGAAGGATCATACTATCCAACATCTGATGTGTACAATGTAGTGGTAATTCAGAATAGCATATGAACTTGACTGAAATGAACTTAGTGGACAGTAAAACCCTGCTTATATGAATGAAGAACAGGATATGCCAGTGAGGAACTAGGAAAGAATTGTGTTCTTTAAATCTCCCTATATCCTTGCTGCTTAGGCATGTTATGTTGGTCCTTCTTCAGATTATGCAAACTAGCTCTCTTGGTCCATACTGAAGTCATCAGCTGTAGCAATTTACTGGTCATCATTCACAGTAACAGGATTACAGGGTCTGAGATGGTGATATTATATTGGTAATTTTAATGTGGCTATGGGGATGTGTACAGTTGAGTGATGCAGCACTTGCACCTTTTCCAGTTTGTTTCATTTATTGAGAAGGCTGTGTCTCTTTCATTTTGAGCCATCTTTTATTGTGATTCAATATGCCTCTTCCACCTGACCACTGTCATATGATGGTACACCTTCCTGATACACAGCAGTCATCTGGTCATGATCCCCCTGGCAGACTTCCCTTGCAAAGGCAGGAACCATATCACAGCACGAGCCTCCACTTCCTCAACCTACATTGCCATTTTGTTTCTGCCCCTTCCGGTGGCTCCCTCTGTCCACTTGGCATGGGAAAATTAGACTGTTCAGCAAGCTGAGGAAATGGGCTGTCTCCTATATAGAATGATATTTTGGAATTATGATTTTGTCATGGTGATAATTAAAACATTATAACTTCGCATCGTACTAGTAAGTCTTTTCATTTTAACATGTGGTATGCTTTTATTGCAGAAGGATTTGAAATAAAAGAAACTGCATATTCAGTCTCACTCTGATAAATTTGACATATTTATGTCTTGCATTTCTTTGCAGCTTATAATATGATTTGTAGTAATATTTAGAAAAAAGGTCTTAATGTGTTCAGAACCCTAATTCTGCAGATGTGAAATTAATCTGGTGTGGTCTTGCATGTGGCCTACTGCAAGACAATATCCACTTTATCTGCTATGATGTCAGGTTACTCATAATTTCTGAAGTGACACAATCTGGTGTCGTTGGATGTAGAGACTTCCCACATGCATCACATTCACTACATATTTAGGTTGCACTCTGTTCCCCCCCCATGTTATCAAATGTTACAAAATTATTTTTTACAGATTTTTATAAATGTAATATAGTGCAGTGTGTGTACTTATATATGTATATAGTTGGTTTAGATTTGCTTTATGTGTAAAAAAATCCCATAATTGTTTTTGTCATATTTATGAAATTCCTAGCGGCATTAATGTAATAGCTGTTACACTTTCCAAGCCTCTGAATTTTAACTTCCAGTTACATTGCTAAATTAAGCATTTCTCTGGAAGAGCTCTTTCAGTGTTATTTCCCTGACTCCAGTCTGTAAGGGCGACTTGCATAAAAGAGAACTTCAGAAATACAGCTGAAATGTACTGGCTGTTTAACAAGTCCATAGTCTAACAGTATGTTTCATATGCCATGCTTTTATAGAAGCTCTTTAACCTTTAAAGTACAGACTTTTAAATTGTCGAGAGCCTGCTGCAGCCAGAATTTAAATGGCCCTAAGTCTTCAAAGTTGCAGACTTTCAGAAAAAACTACATGCAGTAGAACTTGGTTATAACGTCATCAAAGGGACCTAAAAATAGTGTCGTTATAAACGAATGTCTTTGTAACCGAAATGGGCACTTCCACAGTAGCCTTATGTTAGTCATGTAAAAATCTACCAAAAACAGAGTTAAAATTTTGCATTTTTTTAGTGAAATACGTAGTTAAGTACAGACTAACTTAACATTAACGTGGAATTGCCCAAATGTGTAATATCAAAGACATATTACAGCACTTTTCACTGACAATACACACCGCACTAATACTGTAAATTAAAGGTAGGCCTACACACCAAATTACAGTAGATTACATCAATTGTTGTGCCTGTACCTAGATACGAGTACAGTAATCAGTTATCTTCATCTGTTTCCTGTTACTTGCCCAACATACACTTTCTAAATTACGTTCAATGTACATATCAGAGAAATTCAGGAATGAAAATGATGTTACATACGAGGTTGATGCATTTGTGCATGTCGTACTAAGCAAAGTATAAAAACAGTTGCTTTATGAGGAATTAGTTCGTACCATTGAATATTTGATGCAATAGACAAGGTGTCGCAGAAACTGATGTTGCTATAACCAAGTTTTACTGTTTTATGCAATATAGAAATATGAACTAAAAACAGCCTGAAAAACAATATAATTTTCTACATATACACAAAGGAGCAGTTTTTAGAAATGAAAATATACTGTGATTATTTTGTCATGAAATGCAAAATATCATTTTTATTATATATATTATGATATTCCAAAGGGCTTACTTACCTATAGTTTTTTCTCGAAACTTCAGACATGTTGATTTTGTAAAAAATAATCACACTATATACAATAATCCTTTGTTCAGACTGTACGCAAGTTAGAACTGCGTCACTTCACAGTTTATGATAACTCTGTTCAGTGCTCACACTCTGATGGGCGTGTACCACTGGTCGAAGCAGTGCTCGACACACAGACCAACATCACACTTTTTACAATAGAAGAGGGTGCTCCTGGTTTACTATTGGATGACCAGTGTTGTGAATGTTTCACCTCTAGTCGACTCAGTTTGGCCCCAGATGAACTTGGCCTCCCCTCAGAAACGCCACTGACCGTGAAATTCGCCTCATGCGACTGTACAAATTTCTCACTATGATTTCATGGAATTTTTATGTGTCATTTTTCCACCACATGACTTGTGTAATAAATAGGCATTGAGAATAGTCATGTCTATAAGGTGGAAAAACAATTTCTTTTTCCATGTCCTCCGGGCAATTCCATAACTATCCTGTCAGATTTATCCACAAAGCCCATATGTGCATTCTTGTCTTCAATGGCTTTATACCTCTACCGAGATACAAAATAAAAATGTTTTATAAATAAATAATTTACAATCCGACACTGACTTTCTGACTGATAATTTGCTACTGAAAACAAATCCTTGAAAGCCCTGGAAGCACTAATCTGCACAGATGAATATTTACTCCTCAGCTCTCAAAACAAAGCTGTGCCCTATTTGGCTGACCAGTCATAAACAATCATATCTAAGCGTAAATTGTATCGGAACCAGTACCATCATAAATGATTTCATTGTTCAGAGTTAAAGAATGAACCACTGACTTGACCTTGCATGGGTTTGCTGTGGTTTCAACCCAAAGATCAAACTGTCAGCGCTCCCAAAGAGAGGACGTGTACTGCGTTAGATAAATCTAACATTCGGCCACAGTGGAGTGTCACTTCCTGTTAGATATATCTAACATTCATACATTAAAGGTTAAAAGTGTAACACTAAATGTTAATATCAGGAAACAGATGTAATACATTTTGAACATTAACATAATAATATTTGTTTTGGTTCCAGTACTGAAAATGGTATGTTTACTTTCAGTACCCAAGAAAAAATTCATTATTGAGACAGGACGATTCAGTGCCATATGTGATACATATGTGAGTAGTTTGTACGTGAGTGAAGGAGGTGAATATTATTGAGGTACAGTATTGGATAGCAAGTTAATATTATGATTGAAGAAGGCACATGAGAGATAGATTTATATTGGTCTAAGCTGCATAGGGCAAGAGGGAACATGATCTATGAATGTGAATTATTTAATAATTTTATAATGAATATCTTTAAAAAAATATCAATATTTGAAATGTATGTTCTGATGTGCAGTTTCCCAATAAAGGTTATCACTACCAAAGGAACTAACTGCCTGTAGCAAAGGCCAGAATTTGGGACCTACAACATAAGGTGTAGGCAGTTCACTGTGGCATATGAGGAGCCCTTCTGTGGTACATAGAAGTAGACTAATTATTCAGGATACCGCAATGATTTAATTTGGCCAGAAGTCAGATTCTGTAGCTTGGAGGTGAAGACAGCTGTCACCACTTTTTAAAATTGGAACAGTATTTGAAAACATATTTGTGGGGGGTGCATAGCAGTGTATGGCATAAGTAACAATATCAAACATTTGAGAACACCAACCACTTCAGTCTCTTCGTAGAGGTGAATAAAGATGGCTTGGATGGATGTATGTTAATATAAAACATGTTCAGAAATGAATAGTATAAACAAGCTCATTTTCAGTCTTGAGTCACACTGAGGGGGCTTGTGCCATTTTCCATTCCATTTATCTGTGGAACCCAGCTTCGCACTTCTTTACTGAATATTGAAGCAGAGTTTCTCCGAAACAGACTGTTCTTTATAACATAAGATGCTGTGTGCCTCAGAAAGCTCATACATTCACTGTAAAAAGTTTAAAAATTTAAAACAGTATAGTTTTGAGGTAAGCTTCTAAAATCCGTGCTAGTTCTAGAAAAGGAAGATTATAAGAGTGTAATGAAAACCAAACTGTTATAAAGCACAATTTTAGTTGCTTAGCTTTTTAATAAATTCCAGTGTAAATACTGGATGTAACCTTAATCGCACAGTCTAAGAGGTTCCTCCTGAGTGCCTTAGATATAGTGCACATCACTTGAGCATTTAGAGCAGTTTTTCATTATGTCATGGCTCAAGTTGTGTGAGTTCATTACTTTTCCTTTGCCTGAGTCCCAATGTTGCAGAACTGCCTTGGTCCTCACTTTTCAAGACTTTCTTTAAAACTTTTCTCAAAACTTACTGTTCAGTAATTAATTATTCATACCTCATGTTTCAAGTTGCCAAAGTGACACAATACTGAAATTAGTTCTGAGACCAGCCCAGTCACTTGTCCAGATTGGTACTGAGTTAAATTCATGGAGTTTGCCTCATTGGTTCTCATATGCCTTAATGGCATGGTGCTTTTAAACAGGGACATTATACATACACCTCATATCTCTGGTTCTGATCAACATATATACTATGTACACTCGGAGTCAACTGTAATTTTGTAATACAGTACAGTTACTAGCACACTACTTGTCAATTTTAATCTCTCTTTAAAATTCTCAAACACCTATACTACTTATTCTAATTTGCAGCCATGTTTTTTTTTCAAATTTATATACCTTGATAGAAATTCTAGTATATTTGCTTCACTTTTTAAAAAATTGGAGGCTCATAAATTTCTGACAGGATTTTCTGCTTCCTGTATGCAATATTTATTCTTAACATATCTTTTTGCAGGCCATCTTAACAATTGCTATGAAGGAGATTTTATAAATAACAGTTTCCCATGAGAACATGTATATGATAGTTATCTAAGGTTATTTAAAACTAAATGTCAGTTTACAATATTATATTTAAGCATCCTGTTGCACTTTATACGATATATGATATAACTCTGTCCTAAGTGCAAACTATATTTATAGGTCTTTTGTTTTGTTCTTCTTTATACACTACATGTTTCGGCCCCAAACGGCCATCATCAGGTGTATACATTCATGTATCTCTTACACTGCACTTATTTATAACATTTAAAATTTAAAAACATAGGTCTTCCTGATTAGCACTTATAAAGCAGCACACAATACATCAGACAGCACACGTAGTAAAGATAAGCAGCGGCATGCACACAAGGAGACTACACAGAATAACACCTATACAGTACTAGAAACAAGAAGCCACTGCAGCACTATAGACACAGGGCAAGTAACCCTGACATTTTTAAATTTTAAAATTTAGAGAAAACTTTTTAAAGGATTTAAAATTAGAACCGAAGATTTTATAAGTACTAATCATGAAGACCTATGTTTTTAAATTTTAAATGTTATAAATAAGTGCAGTGTAACAGATACGTGAGTGTATACACCTGATGATGGCCGTTTGGGGCCGAAACATGTAGTGTGTAAAGAAGAACAAAACGAAAGACCTATAAATATAGTTTGCACTTAGGACAGAGTTATATCATATAAATGTCAGTTAATGTCACATCTTATCGCAGTGGACATATATATAGGTCAAGAAAATTCCAAGCTGAAAGGGGATATAATTTTCTCATTTCAACTGTTAATGTTCTTGTGGAAGTGATGGTTACAAGAAATTCAAAATATGAGGTATTTGGTCTTTATTTGTAGTTATAGATCCTGCACACACATATTGCAGTGGGGTGAACAGTGATGAGGTTTTTAAAGTGTACTATATAATTCAACCCAATTTTTTCATTGACAGTTTCTAGCATTAAGCCATAATGTATTGCACTAGACGTACATAATTACAATCAGACTTTGAGTTGTAATAAATACAGCATATTTGCAAGGCCTAAAATTATATTGTACCTTAAAGACATCTATGAGAACATTCATTATAAATTCAAAAAATATAGTCATTTGGAACTGGAAATTTTCATTAATAGTGAAAGTGGTGTGCTGTCAGTTAGAATGGATCTGTAGTTAAAATAAAATACTACAAATTACATCTAGAAAAATTCTAGCGTAATTCTATGTTTACAAAACAATATTGTAACCCACACAGTGTTTACTATATGCATCACTGGTTTTAATATTAAAAATCTCTGCGTGTACCCACAGAGCATACTTATGTGTTTGACATGATTCTCAGAATAAATAGAAAATTAATCAGCTGGGTTTTGTAATGAAGATACATTGTTTTCTGTGAAGCTTGAATTTTAGTTTGAAATAATAGATGAACTTCAGACTTCTGAGGATTAAAGGGGAGAACCTGGTTAGATAAAGTGCTTTCAAAATTATTCAACACCATTGAACACTTGCTCATATACAAGTGCTCATGTACAAGTAAGTGTATGAACACAAAAAAAAACGTTATCTCTCTGCCTGTCTAATTAACCACTGTGCCATATAGGTGAATGAATAGATCCACGTTTTCTTGGCATTGAAACTAGTTGGAGATGAGTGGTCAGCTTCAAGCCCCGGCCGCTTTACCCCTAGGCTAAGAGTCCCCAGTACCGATTGGCAAGGAGGCTGGGTGGGCCCCAGAACAAGTCTGGAAGAGAAAATAGAAAATTAAAATGCCAGAGTTATTGTCCACATTAGCAGAGAAAAGAACCAATAAAATATTGTTAATTCTGTTTTTGTAATAAGACATTTTGAACTATAATTAAGCTCACTACATTTCACAGTGTAATTAGATAACGTGCTAGTTATATACATATCACCTATGACTGTTGGCATCTGGAGGTTTGCATACATATGCAAATTTGAAATTAAAGTAAATATTATGCTAAAACGTCTATGTCTTAACACAGTCTGTCAGTAATGCAACTAGTGAAGACAACACCACAGAGGGAACAACGCACAGGCAAGAGGCATATTACAGATTGCAGACGTAACAGAATAACGGGCTAATGAACATAAAAACAAGCTGCTGCAATAAAACACCTGGAGAGAAACACGTAGTTCTAAACAAGTGAACGATATCCCTTGTGAGGTGGAATAGAATTTCCCAAAAGTAATAAAAATTTTAATGGATTTTATTTTATTATATTAAGTGTACTACAGCATGTGATTTTAGTGCATATTAATGCAGTGTAGCAGTTTTAGTATATTAAGACATCTGAAGATGTCCATCTAGGGCTGAAACATGTTGTGTTAAAAGTGTAAGTGGAAGAAAAAGGAACAATTTGTTGCATTATTGACAGACTGCATTGGAGGACATGCCCGCAGAAAAATGTTACATGTTGAGTGTTTTGTGAATTTGCTCATGGGAATGTGCATAAGCACACACTCACATACATCCATGTGTATAGACATCTTCAGAAGCATAATTTAACATGACAAGCATTTTTCAGTGTTTGGATGAATACTAGAAAGTACAAATTTTGGAGTAAATGTGTATGTCCCATTATCAAATTTCATAGCATAAAAAATGACAGATTCACTTATCAGGTAATATTTCTGTAACCATCTCACTTCTGCCGCTGTGTTTGTTTTTCATCTCATATCTTGTCAGCTTGCATAATCTGCCAGTGTTCAGCATTGTCAATATACTTAGGGACTGAAATAGTAACTTAAGTGCATTATTTTCTTCTGTAATAAACTGTGCCTTGATTACCTCCAGGGCTTCAGACTCTTGTATCCTGATACTTCTAAATATGTGGAAAATGTTGGGATTCTGTTAGGGTTTATTGTTTGTTAATAAAACTTTTTCCATCCTGTTCTTTAATATTAATACCGTTTGTTTGGAACAGTCTGTTGTGCAGTAGGTATGGCAGAACACAAATTCCAATAGCATCTGTTATATTTTCTGTTGACACAGGGCAAGTAAGTAATTCAGTGTTATTAATCTCCCCATCTATCACCACCTAGCAGACTGGCAGTGGATCTTCTTGAAAGGTTATTCATCTGGTCAAGGAATAATAATAATAATAATAATAATAATAATAATTCAATTCTTTATTATTTATGTGCCAAGTCAATAGCTACAAGGCCAATTACAGACAGAGCACAGTGTAAATACAATTACATTATGGACAATCACAACTTAAAGTCAAAGACAAATTACAGGCAAGCACTGGAGGAAAAACATATTAATGCAGACAATAAACAATAATAATAATAATTTCATTAACATAAACCTAAGTTGTTATTGAGAACTGAGAAACGAAACGCATAAATATTTAAATGTGAAATGAAAGGTATATTTAGAGAGGATGATGATAATTCAGTTTAACATTCATTTAACATTGAACAATGCAAAGTCTCTGAAATACCGAGTAGGAACTTTATGTCATGATTTTGCCCTACATTTTAGTGACGAGACAGCAACATATACTCAGTGTTTACTTCTAGACCAACCTCTTTACTTACGTCAATTAAAGTTTGTGCGTTTTCCTTTATGGTATCTACATTATCACCCAGTAGGTTCACATCATCGGCGTAGGCCAACAGCTGATGTGTCTCGTTTAATTTCAGTCCCACCTGGTTTCGCTGGACCTTCTTAATGACATATTCTAAAGCAAAGTTGAAAAGGTGTGGCGATACAGCATCTCCTTGTTTTAGACCATTCTGGATAGGAAATTTATCAGACAAATGTTTACCTACACGGACTTTACTATATGTTTCATTTAAACACATTTTAATCAACCTATCTAGTTTCATGGGTATCCCAAACTCTTTCAGAATATTGTACAATACTTCCCTCCTAACTGAACAATAGGCTTTCTTGAAGTCTATGAATAGCTGATGTACTGTCTCATCATCCTCCCATTTTTTCTCCAATATCTGACAAATGCAAAAGATCTGATTTGTAGTTGATCTGTTGCGTCAAAACCCACACTGATGATCCCCCAAAATTTCACCTATATATGGACTTAACCTTGAGAGAAGAATATTGGACAAAATTTTATATGAAGTTGATAGCACTGATATCCCCCGATAATTACTAGTCAGTTTTATGACCCTTTTTGTGAACTGGTACAATAATAGACTCCTTCCACTGATCAGGCAATTTATCCTTATGCCAAATAGAAGTAATTAGATTGTGGATCTTAGAATGTAATATTTCGCCTCCTGCTCGAATAAGTTCTGCCAGAATTTGATCACTACCTGGTGATTTATACCGTTTCAATTTTGCAATAGCACTTTCAACCTCAAATGGGCTAGGATCAGGTATTAACGGCTCAGCTGTATGGATTTCTGTCTGCCTAACATCACTGACCCTATGTACATTCAATAACTGAAAGTAGTAGTTCCTCCACCTATTCAAAATGTTGTGGGAATCTGCAAGCAGATCACCATTCTCATTCTTCACTAAGTTACTGCTAGGCTGGTAACCCCTCTTAAAGTCATTTATTCCTCTATACAGGTCTCTAATGTTCTTGTTCTTCCTTGCAAGCTCATCAATTTTGTCTTTCAGATATTCCCTCTTTTTATTCCTGAAATGCCTGCTGGTTTCATGTCTTATACTGTTCAGACTACTGCCGTTTATTTTGCTTGGATCCTGTAACCATCGCAATTTGACTAGTTTCCTTTCTCCTAATAATTCTGATCATCCTTCATCAAACCATGACTTATGCTTCTTCAGTTCATAATAACCTAGACTCTCTTTGGCAGACATTTTTATATTCTCTCTAATAGTTTCCCAAGTTTTATTAACATCAACCTCAGTGTCCAAGTTTTCCAAAGCCACAAACCTATTTCAGATTTCAACATAATATTGCTCTTTACCCTCTACCTCATTTAATTCCTTGAGATTGAACCTCTCCATATGAACTGTGTGCGTTGTTTGTTTGCTCACTGCCAGTCTTTCCCTAACCTCTACCACCACAAGGTAGTGGTCAGTATTACAGTCTGCTGCCCTGAATGATCAGACATCAAGTATACTTGAGTGCCATCTCTTATCTATCAAAATATGGTCTATTTGACTGTGTATCTTCCCATCAGGAGATGTCAAAGTAAATTTATGGATGTTACGATGTGGGAACATTGTACTTTTGACAGTAAGATTTTTGTTGCGATAAAGTTTACGACTTTAACTCCGTTATCATTACTAATTTCATGCAAACTCTCATTCCCAATCATTGGTTTGAAAATGTCTTCCCTTCCTACTTTGCCATTGAAATCTCCTAACAAAATTTTCATATCAGGAATTTATCCAATACATGTTCTAGTTCTTCATAGAACCTTTCCTTCAAATCATCAATTTTATCCTCTGTTGGGACATCAACATTCAGAATGATATCACACCAGGAACCTCTTAGTACTATGTCTGACATCCTATCACTAATGAACTCTACCCTCTTAACACATTGCGGACCGGTGGTTTAAACATTTAAACCACCCTGGGGACCAGCGTTTTTAAACCTACTACCCTAACTTGTGCACTGTTCACTTTAAAAATTAATATAAAATCTCCTAATTGATTTTATGAACTGAAATTTTTGGAGAACACTTACCAGAGCTCCTAGAAGTGCTTGCGCTTGTGATATCTCTGGAAACATTCCCCTTTGTGAAGAGGCATTACGCAGAAGTTGCACATGTAGGCAGTTCTACTCTTCTTCTTGTGCTCTACGCACACACGGCACTGCCTAGAAGGGTGTTTCTTCTTGCAATATTCACTCTTCACAATTTTCACGAGAATATGTTTCCGCATATCACCCGAGAGTCGGCCAGGGGGGTCTACTTGAGGCCTCNGCTCGAATAAGTTCTGCCAGAATTTGATCACTACCTGGTGATTTATACCGTTTCAATTTTGCAATAGCACTTTCAACCTCAAATGGGCTAGGATCAGGTATTAACGGCTCAGCTGTATGGATTTCTGTCTGCCTAACATCACTGACCCTATGTACATTCAATAACTGAAAGTAGTAGTTCCTCCACCTATTCAAAATGTTGTGGGAATCTGCAAGCAGATCACCATTCTCATTCTTCACTAAGTTACTGCTAGGCTGGTAACCCCTCTTAAAGTCATTTATTCCTCTATACAGGTCTCTAATGTTCTTGTTCTTCCTTGCAAGCTCATCAATTTTGTCTTTCAGATATTCCCTCTTTTTATTCCTGAAATGCCTGCTGGTTTCATGTCTTATACTGTTCAGACTACTGCCGTTTATTTTGCTTGGATCCTGTAACCATCGCAATTTGACTAGTTTCCTTTCTCCTAATAATTCTGATCATCCTTCATCAAACCATGACTTATGCTTCTTCAGTTCATAATAACCTAGACTCTCTTTGGCAGACATTTTTATATTCTCTCTAATAGTTTCCCAAGTTTTATTAACATCAACCTCAGTGTCCAAGTTTTCCAAAGCCACAAACCTATTTCAGATTTCAACATAATATTGCTCTTTACCCTCTACCTCATTTAATTCCTTGAGATTGAACCTCTCCATATGAACTGTGTGCGTTGTTTGTTTGCTCACTGCCAGTCTTTCCCTAACCTCTACCACCACAAGGTAGTGGTCAGTATTACAGTCTGCTGCCCTGAATGATCAGACATCAAGTATACTTGAGTGCCATCTCTTATCTATCAAAATATGGTCTATTTGACTGTGTATCTTCCCATCAGGAGATGTCAAAGTAAATTTATGGATGTTACGATGTGGGAACATTGTACTTTTGACAGTAAGATTTTTGTTGCGATAAAGTTTACGACTTTAACTCCGTTATCATTACTAATTTCATGCAAACTCTCATTCCCAATCATTGGTTTGAAAATGTCTTCCCTTCCTACTTTGCCATTGAAATCTCCTAACAAAATTTTCATATCAGGAATTTATCCAATACATGTTCTAGTTCTTCATAGAACCTTTCCTTCAAATCATCAATTTTATCCTCTGTTGGGACATCAACATTCAGAATGATATCACACCAGGAACCTCTTAGTACTATGTCTGACATCCTATCACTAATGAACTCTACCCTCTTAACACATTGCGGACCGGTGGTTTAAACATTTAAACCACCCTGGGGACCAGCGTTTTTAAACCTACTACCCTAACTTGTGCACTGTTCACTTTAAAAATTAATATAAAATCTCCTAATTGATTTTATGAACTGAAATTTTTGGAGAACACTTACCAGAGCTCCTAGAAGTGCTTGCGCTTGTGATATCTCTGGAAACATTCCCCTTTGTGAAGAGGCATTACGCAGAAGTTGCACATGTAGGCAGTTCTACTCTTCTTCTTGTGCTCTACGCACACACGGCACTGCCTAGAAGGGTGTTTCTTCTTGCAATATTCACTCTTCACAATTTTCACGAGAATATGTTTCCGCATATCACCCGAGAGTCGGCCAGGGGGGTCTACTTGAGGCCTCCGGCTGCACTACATCTGTGTCTGACGCAGGTACTGCCGCCATCGTGACGTCAGTAGCCCAAGCTTTTGCCAGTTTCAACAGAAATGCTTTGTATTTCAAAGTAGAATTTCTGTTCACCTTTTTGAAAACCGTAAATGAATTGAAAATTGCACAGTTTGTAAGCCACAGTGCAACTTTCTTCG
>NW_019726261.1:595571-598468 GCF_002891405.2 Cryptotermes secundus
TCAGACACGTCTGTTGGGTCCGATGGCATCTGCTTCACCCCCGGATCACCAGTAAACTTTCCCAAAGTGGGGGTTTTGTCCACTTTATCCCATGTAGCTGTCCCGACACTCGCACTTTCAACGGAGCTCTCACTTTCACTTGACACGTTTTGGGCAGCCCTGTGGCCAATGTCACTGTCACTGATAATGGCCTCGCTATCAGAAGACGAAGCAGTTGGCAAATCTGATAGCTAATCGGAGAACATATCTAACTTATGTACAAAAAAAAACCTGTACCTAATTCATGATTCTCATTTCCCTTTCTATAGAAAAATGTATATTCGCCTGTTGGTTTGGTGCCACCTCCTTCCCATCTGACCTGTACTCCCACTAAAGCTACTATATTTTGAGATTTCTTCCGCCACTGCCCTGAGCAAACCTACCTTACACATACTTTTAACTTTCCAAGTACAAAATCTCGTATCCATTTTCTTTCACTTAGGTCATTTACCCAAGCAATCCGTCCAGGTCTGAGGCTTTCTGTGGTCTTTTTGTAACAATCTTATTTTTTATGGTGAGTTCTTAGCACCACACCTAACCCCAAAGCAGGAGGACCACCCCTTGTCGGCTGTCCAAAACTGCTTATTCAATATATTCACAGCTACCCTCCATCTGCAACATGAAGACCCACCTAACATCGATTGTTACCAAGTACACTTGAAATTAGTAGGAGGCAGATGCAGGTAGGAATTTACTAAAATATACTGGTCATGGAAATGTAAATTCAAGCAGTCATGTTGGCATAATGTTGCTGTATTACCTACACAAACTTACCGAATGTTCACTTGGGTTATCCTGTTTGCTTCATATTAAAGCTGTTGACATGGATTTTACTGATAAACTTCAGTACAATAAAGCAGTTTGTTTAAATGGAAGTGTTTGGAATTTACCCAGTAATAAGTGGCTGATGATGAAAGTTTACACACTGCACTGAGGAAAAGAGCTATGGGCTATGTTTATGAGAATCAGAATCATATTTGTTATATGGGTTAATTGCATGTATGGCCTCTTCTACAAAAAGGTCTTCCATAATTATTTAATTGCTTTATTGTTATTCAGTAATGGTATATAAACATTTACAAAATATACCTTATAATATAAACAAAAATTCCCTTTAAAACTATTACAAAAAAATTGGAAAAAAATATGGCAAGAAGGTAACATCTTGCCAAAGCAAGGGAAATTTGGAAATTTGAATGGAAGAACACAGGAAATATTAATATCCTCCAAACATGGTGAAAAAGAATCTTATGTCAACCAAACTTACTGATGTTTCTTCAGTGGGTGTCTTGACAAATCTCTGCATCAAACAGTAATCCAAGTGAGATGCTTTATGGATAGAGTAAGATACAATGATGAAATACTGGTATGCTAGGTAGAAAATTATCTCAGCTGAGAATGAAGCATTCTGTGCCAACTAACCATATCCTCTTATCCATGCCTAGGTCTTCCATATATTTTCTTTCCATAAGATTTTCCATACAAAATTTTGTATTTCTTGATTTAATTCCCCTAACAAAACTAGATGAATATAAATTGTAGGTCTCCTAGGATATTTTTGCCAGAGCAGAATATAAAAGAAAAAAGTTTTCATTCACCTTTAACTCTGGAGGCTCTTAAAATCATAAGTGCATGCTTCCTTTCAAATGTAATGTAAGATATGAATACTATATCTACATATACAAATGACCTTATCACAAATTCAAATACACTTAGTATAACAGATAATATATGTTACTTTCATTAAGTAGGTGATTTTGGAATTTTCAGCACTCCAATCTTGCGTAAGTAGCGCACAATGACTGGCACAGCTGCCAGAGTAATTCCAATTCTAACTGGAGCCAACATCTTGTGCAAAGCGTAGGCAACTACAAAACTGCTGGCTTCTGCAGCTACTTCTCCTCCTCCAACATGTGCCACAAACCCAGACAAATCTACACCACTGCAACAAATTAAATATATGTAATAATTCATCATTCAGGAACAGATGTCAGAGAAGACAGAGAACATTTATGTAACATTAGATCCATCTGGAAATAATTACATTTAACCCATTGGGTCCTATGTCATAATGTCAAGAGTTGCTTGCTGTAACAGTAAAGTGCTTCAACATTCAGTATCAAAGCAACTGTTTTCAATTTGAAATCAAAACCGATCATAAAGTTAAGTATATCCTGCACAGATGACAGGAACAAACAAGGCCTGAAAACTCTGAACAAAATACCTATTTAACATAATATAATCAGAATTCTAATATCCCTACACCAGCTATCTAAAGGTTCTGAAAATCATGGCATCCCTCTTAAATGTCATTCTTTAACTCTGCACTATGCTCAGAAAAGAGGCTTCAAGGTCTTAAAAGACTACAGTTCCCATATTTAACCCTTTGACGTGGTCATTTAAATTCCGCGGCCGCGGCTCCTGCGGTAATATATTCAGCCGGCCATTTAAATTTTGCTCGAAAATGATTTATTCATCATTGTTCTTAAATTCTATGAGATAGGAACATGAAACTTTTACTAAAATGATCTAAAAAGGTGGTTTTATAACCTTACCTTATAATATGAGCAGCCGGTATCTCGGCAATGGAAGCAGTTTGTTTAGAATTTGAGCAGTGAATGGTACGCTTTGAAGCATGGAACTTTCACTAAAATGATCTTAAAAGATGGTTTTATAACCTTGCCTTATAATATGAGCGCCCTGTATCTCGGGAACGGAGTATGGTACGCATTGAAGCATTCTACTATACACAGCGCTGTCTCACTTCACCACACCAGTACTGCGTATCTCTCATTTGGCTCTCTTTTCCGTAAACCAAACATCTTCTGTGAGGCCTTGCATTCTTCCCCGTGGGGGGA
>NW_019726261.1:598508-613705 GCF_002891405.2 Cryptotermes secundus
AATGAGTACTTTTCCCTCCCCCACACACATCCGTATCGTCTCAGGGGGTGACCACAGTGTTCTGCCTTAAATTGTGGCGTTTTTCTAAGAAATGGGTGCTATGTACTGTGCGAAAGCAATCGATTTTACAAGAATAAAATTTTGGACAACCCTCTTCTAAGAATGCCATTTGAGTGTGTCAGTGTGGCCAGCTCGGGGCAATATCATATTACGAGTATAAACACATCACATCACGTCTCTCCTGTTTATAACTTCGTAGCAAAGAATAAACGACATTCATAGCGGTGAAACCGCTAGCAAGAGCCACAGGAACTTTGCTGCAAGACAGGCATATGTAACAATGACTTATCTCAGCTAAACTCGTTGGCTTAGTATACTCTGTTCTTGTGACAACAGGCCAGCGAAAAATCTAACAATCTACAGCAAAACCATCAATTATTATGGGCGTTATAACATAGGTGTGCAGCTGGACGAAACATACACGACGAACCCCCCCAGACGATTTAAATCCCTGACGAAACATACACGACGAACCACGGCAACGGGTTAAGAAGTAAAAGAGTTTACACACGATACTAGATAAGAAGAAAGTAATGAATGCAGCCACAGATGGTAAGATAGGATGAGCAGATTCTGAAAATGTGTATATACATAAACACCCACACTGATACCAAAATCAGGCTAGATAAACACTCTTCATCCTGCGCAGTCACTCACTCATGGAGTTGAGCCCTTCTTGAGAAGCCACCAATTGTGCAGCTACATAGGAACTTCCGAGCATTTTATGGAACTCGAAGGTTCATTACCTTGTTCACAAGAGACTTCCACTGGTCTCTATCCTGAGCCAGACTGATACAGTCCATACCATCCCAGCCTATTTCTCTAAGATCCATTTTAATACTGTCCACCCACATATGTCTTGGTCCTCCTAGTGGCCTCTTTCCTTCTGGCTTTCTCATCAATATACTGTGACGTATTTGCGCTATGCAGGACAGCCCCCTCCAGCGGTGACATAACAGCATCGGAGCAGCTCCCGCTGCTACAGTAACAGGCCAGTCAACACTCCGCCCCCCCCCCACATGGTGACATAACAAGGGGACACTGCTGGTAACATGAGGCAACAGGGAATGGTATAAAAAGCCAGCTGAGCAGTATGTGAGCAGAGTGTGTGATCAGGAGTGACACAGTATGGATCATGAAGTTGCCGAGTCAGTTGCAATCTAGCATTTGCCAGAGTGAATGGAAGCAGTAGAACTATTTGTGATACTGCTGATGGCAACAGTTGTGGAATTGTGAATTGTATGAATGTAAGAGCGAATGTGTAATAAATTTGCTAGATCCAGAATGGCGTGAAGTTATTTGTCGGGTGTCACACACCCAACACGTAACAATTTGGTGTCAGAAGTGTCTACAAACTTGAACACGCCTCTCTCTATGAAGCATTATTGAATTCACAAGTACATAGAGTGCTATCCTACAAAAAAAAAAAATGGAGAAGTAAGATATGCAGCGAATAATCGAAATGCTGGCAAAGGCAGAGGCCAATAGAAAAGCCAACAAGGAAGAAATGAAGGCCACTAGAAAAGCCTGGCGAAAAGAGATGGCTGCAGAAATAGAAGCCTTCCAAGCAGAAATGAGAGCCATCGAAGCAAGAACGGCCGCCATGCGAGACAAAGAGGTTGAGAGCCAATATAAATGCCTGGCAGGAAGAGACGACAGCCTACCAAGATGCAATGGAGACAAATCCAAGAGAAAAAGAGGCTGTAGTTGACCAACAGAAGATTCCTAATGAAGAAGAGACGATGGCCTGCATGGAGATGGAGGCATGTCTAGAGGAAGAAGAGCCGACCTCACTGGACAGGAAACCTGAGGCGCCAGAACAAGAAGTCCCTGTAGAAGACTGCGTAGTGAAACTGGTCAAAGGACGGAAGAGGCGGTATAAGGACAACAAGCAAGCTGCAGAGCGATGCGAGGAGCCAAAGGAACTGACCCGAGGAATTTGGCTGCCGCCTGCAGGAAGGTGTCCCGCCATGCAACAGTGGCACGACATAGGAGAGATGTCTTCAAGAAAAAAACGGACCCAAAATCAGGATGAGTGCCTGAAGACATGTGTCGCTGCTCCTGGAAGGACGATCCGCCATGCAGGAGTGGCACGGCGCAAGGGAACAACCAGACTAGGAACAATGTTGCAAGAGGAGCCCTCAGAGGGCGGAGACTTCAGGTGGATATGGAGGGCAGCACTGGAGTGAAGGATGAACACACAAGACAGCAGCTGCATCCTGGGAACAAGAGAATAGCCAGCTGAACCCTCAGGAAGACCCTAGGGCTGGACATCAGGCAACAACCAGTAGACTTCCAGCGAATTACACAACATCAAAAACTGGAAACTGTGGAGGGGTCGACCCCTCCAAAACGGAAAAAGTGGAATAGCGCATGGTGAAGGAACCGGTAACACAGAAGCACCAGCCTCCCCAGCAAGAGTAAACATGCGATGGATGAAAGTGAGGAGTGAATGTGATATAACGGATCGATGATCCCAGGACCATAGAATTGCTCGGGATGAACAATCCTAAGAAGGGAGTGGATGTAACGGCCAGAGAATAGTTATTGCAAGAGGAGTAGCTGGACAAAAAGAAGATGTTGCAAGAACAGCCTTCAAAGAAAAGGAACGGGGATGCACCGTTAAGCTATTCGGGATGAACAGCCTTAAGGAGGGAGCAGTGTGGCGTATTTGCGCTATGCAGGACACCTCCCCTCCAGTGGTGACGTAACAGCATCGGAGCAACTGCCGCTGCTACGGTAACAGGCCAGTCAACACTCAGCCCCTCTCCCCCACAAGGACGTAACAGCACTTCCCACTGTGATGTAACTAGGGGACACCTCTGGTAACATGAGGCGACAGGGAACGCAATAAAAAGCCGGCTGAGCAGTATGTGAGCAGAGTGTGTGATCAGGAGTGACACAGTGTGGATCGTGAAGTTGCCGAGTCAGTTGCAATCTAGCATTCGCTGGAGTGAATGGAAGCAGCAGAAGTATTTGTGACAGTGCCAATGGAGTAGTTGTGGAATCGTGAATTGTATGAATGTAAGAGCGAATGTGTAATAAATCTGCTATACCGAGAACGGCATGAAGTTATTTGTCGCGTGTCAGACACCCAACACGTGACAATACTATACACATTCCTCTTCTCCCCCATTTGTGCTACATGCCCTATTCTGTGCATTACATTTACTTTTATCACAACAGATCTCTATAATTACTAAGTTTAGGCTCTCATAGTGATTAATGTTAATGGTATCGATTTTATTCTTTGGTTGTTTAGGGTCAATCCTGAAAATGTGGGCAGCATGCACCTCCAAAACTCTGGCAACAATGCCCACATCCACATGGTGTAACAACACAAGAATGAAATCAGTATCAGACAACTATTATTTTATCATTAAGGTCTAGTGTACATGGTGCCAGCTCTCACGCTGCCTCATTTTAACATTACTTGAGGACCTGGTTCTACAAGCAGTATACAAGGAGGTGCACATACAGTTCACTTTCAGAATTCAAGGTGGGCACCAGCAGTTCTTTATGGGACGACTGCTTATGAGTCAACTGAAATAACTGCCAAAGAAGACAGCTGGGTGAGTGTCGATGGATAGAATGCCATCAGTTAATGGCAGCTTCCAATACAGTACTGCATGAATTGTGGATTGGAGAAGACACCTTTATAAGTTAATGCAAGTTTAAGAACTCATAAAAATTCACTTCAAAAGAAGAATGCTATACTGAAATAAAAGACAATTCTCCCACTTCAGTGGAGTAAAATTTTTTACTGAATTATGAACTCATGCAAAAAGTAATAAACTTTCACAAAACTCTGATTAATTTGTAACATGAGTATCAAATTCAGACTGCCATCTTCTGAACTGTGATGTGGTGCCCTGTAGGTGGAAGCTGCTACCTCAAAAGCAGTGCAATCCATCTATAAGACTACACAATGTCACAACCTAGAAGACCGCAATGTGAACAATCACTGCCACAAAAACCTTGTAACATGCATCAAATATCTAATGCTACGAACAAACTTGTGGTGCTGTTTCTCATATGAGATCTTGTGCTAGTGCTAACTCAGATGAGAATTAGTACCATGAACACCAAATTTAATTCACACTTCAATCTCTCATTTGTCACTACAATGCTCTACAACTAATAAACCAGCTTTAAATTTAGAAACATACAAAGTCATAATAAAACCATATGCAACTCTTTGCTTTTGTTACTTCATATTAATTCCTTCTATAACAATTCAACACATATGATGTACCTTTTTATCTTCTTGGTGCCAATTAATTTAGCTGCTTACTTCAAATTTCAAACATTAACGAGCTTCCCATTATATTATACAATAATTTTGTTGAAATGGCAAGTTCAGCAAGCTGCCTACCCCATTGCTTGGAAGTCACTGCAATGCCCAGTAACCCACTTCTGCTACAACTCATATGCACTAAGGCCTTCCACCCACCCACCAGCTGTTCCAGCTTGAAGTGAGCACTGCTAGGCTGCTTGATTCTGGTTTGGGGCTCTTAACTAAAGTACCTAATATGACAGGAGCTAATCTTCACCCTCCAGGATTGCCACATTTGCTAAATCAGCACATAGGTTGTTGACTATGTTTTGACTTTTGGTGTCAAATTTTTAATTTCTTAATCATCGCCAAGAGGTTGTCTTAAGTTTCAATGGTTTACTGAACCAATTTCACTCATATTTCTTGTGCTATTTACATTTCATTGTATGATATGTGTCCATATTCAACCAATTTGTAACACTGTACTGCACTGGTTGAATTCAGGCACTTCTGACAAAGTGTCTCTAGACACATACCACAACATGAAGAGACACCAAGCACCATAAAATACACAAATGCATAGATGGGTCTACACATCAAGCATCAGAATCACAACAGAAACACAGCAGTTTCCACCAATTTTTAAACACCTGATGATGACCAATGTCAGTTGAGATGTAGTGCAATGTACAGAAACTTTTAAATAAGTTTAAAAAGATGTATGTAGGAAACTTTTAAATACATTTTAGAAGGACGTGTTACACACAAGACTGTGAACCTGATACATCTGTTGAATAATAAATAAAACCTGTGTGAATTTGGCTGTTTTTATGTCGATGCAGTCTGCAGTAGCTCGGACTTCAATACTATCATTTTCATAAAAAAAAGTTTCATGCACTTGTTATGTAACTGCATACTGTCACATACAGTACTACAAAATCTCATCTGTTCATCCATTTACTCATACTACATAAGACACAAACTCCTTCAGTTAAAAAATTTAAAATGTTAGTAATACATACCTAGTCACTGCCAAGTAGAATCCACCTAGTGATAACAATGAAATGCCAATATGGAAAATAACCACTGTCACTCCATAATCTTTGACCGCACGTTTCAGCTTATCTCTACGTGACAATTTACTACTGTCTGTGTTAGTGCTAAAGAGAAACTTAGTTTGCATAAAAACTGGCCTTCTCTGCAAGCATGACATCTCATGGCCTACATTCTGTGAACATGATGGTTTCATGCAGATAACCAGAGTTCCTTGCACACAGTATGATTTTGATGACAATTTCTTACTACCCAATGTACCTGGATCTCCATCTTTTGGTGTTGACTTCTGTTTCAAGTTCTGGTAATGGGTATTATGCATGTCTCTGGAGATATACTTGTGACCCTGGGCCCACTGTCCACCTGGCATGTTCAGGTATGTAGCATGACCTTCCTTTGAGAATGGCTCTGGCACCATGGTTTGCATCAGAGAACTCAGGCTCACTGTACCCCTACAATCATAGCTTGCCACATGCAAATCTAGTGGATATGACTGCTGGTTGTAGCTCCTTGCACAACCATTCAAAAAATTTCCAACTGTTTTTGATAAGATGACTGGACCTGAGATGTCTCTTACTCGCTGTGGAGAGAAACATGCCATCTCAGCAGCATTTATTTCTTCTACATTTGCAGGCAAAGGAAGAGGCTGTACAGTGGGATACTGCTTTGCTGCTGACACATGCAGCTCTTGTGACTTCTGGAGTATGTCTCTTGAACTCTTCTGTTGCTCACCTTTAAGAACAGACAATTATTACTGGCATTCAAAAATGAACGAGAGGCTTAAGATTTTCTGGAATCCCTGATTTACTTAAAAATTACTTATTAACTACAAAGCTTATAAGCTTAAAATGAGACGTTTCTGAATATCAATTGCAGAGATCCTGAGAATGGAAGTGGCTACAATTTATTTTAAGATATTATCACAGAATTTTCCTGGAGTGACAGAGCAAAATCATTAAATCTCTGCCAAAACTGTCAGTCCCTGAGCTGAGATTCCAAAACTTTGGTCACCCAAAATCTGGAGCAAAAAAAGGTAGTCACTACACTAGAACACCTGGCTTCATTTTATGGAATGTTCTAATATCAGTATATAATAAATGACAATATCTGATTATCATATCAACAATGATGCAAGGGAAAGAAGAAATGCATAAACATTTTTACTAGAAAATATCATAAGAAGTAAGCCACTTGGGAGATCTCAGGTGCATCAAATGTTCAAAATTATATTACAAAGCAGAATGAAATGGGTGAGGGTTCAGAAGTTTGTATTGTGAATGCCTCTGGGCGCTGTAACATGAAGTATCTCAATCACCTAAATATCTACTGCAGAAGAATGATTCCATACTATGAATTTACATAGACATAAATCTGTAAGCTACTTCTTATGATCATGAAATACCTAAATGCAGGGCAGTCCATTTTTACTTAAGACTTTACTATAAGAAACTAAGAATGTTATCACCAGGCACTTATCAAGCCCCCACAAGAACTAAATGACAATGAAACAAGTAGCAGTGTCACTTACTTACTTACTTATAGAGCTGAGCCCTTCTTGAGGAGAAACCAAATCTGCAGATACTCAAGAATTTACCAGCATTTTATGGAACCTGAAGGTTCATTACCATGTTCACAAGAGCCCTCCAATGGTCCCTATTCTGAGCCAGATCAACCCAATCCATACCATCCCATCCTGTCTCTCTAAGATCCATTTTAACACTTCGCGGACCAGTGATTTAAATACTTAAATCACCCTGGGGACCAGCATTTTTCAACATACTACCCTAACTTGTGCATTGTTCACTTTAAAAATTAAAATGAAATCTCCTAATTAATTTTTTGAACTAAAATTTTTGGAGAACACTTACCAATGCTCCTAGAAGTGCTTGAGGGTGTGATATTTCTGGAAACGTTCCCATTTGTGAAGTGGCATTACAAAGAACTTGCAGATGTAGACATACTCCTTTTTTTGTGAACTGTGCTAACACATAATTGCCTAGGAGTATTCTTTCCCTTGGAATGGTCACTCTTCACAATTTTCACGAGGGTATTTTTCCGCATATCACTCAAGATTCGCCCTGGGGAGTCCACATGAGGCCTTTGTGGGGTGGGAGTTGATGGGCCCCGTCATACTAAGCCTTTGTGTGACCCTGGTTTTGCTGCCACCATCTGGACTGTAGTCCAGGCCTTTGCCACATTTATCAGAAATGCTTTGTATTTCAATTTTGAATGGGGGTTTAGATTTTTTGCTGTCCCCATAATGTTATTACCTGCATTATCGTCGGAGCTACTGTCACTTTTACTGTCTGTGGCCACAATTCTTTGTTGTCCCCCGTCACTGTCGCTATCTGAATGACAATCCATTACTACGTGTCTCACAAGGCAGGTCAGCTAGGTCATCGGAGGAGAATTTGTCCTTGATCCATTCTCCCCACTAGCTACTGGCTGATACACACAGCTTGAAGAAGGCAAAGCATTTTCCTTTATAGTCAGTTAAGTAAACAGCGAGGTCAAGTTACTGACTGCTAACTAAACATTCCAGAGTCTTATCATACATCTGCAGGCGGTTGCGTGCAATGTAGGTGGCGCCAGAGCGATGTATGGTGTGTTGCATCTTATTGTGTTCTAAAAGCCTGTTAACACGCAAACGGTCCGCCATGTTTAAAAGCAAAAAAACCTTTTAAAGGGTGCGCGGTCCGCAAAGTGTTAATATTGTCCACCCACCTATGCCTTGGTTTTCATAGTTGTCTCCTTCCTTCTGGCTTTCCCACCAGTATTCTATATGCATTCCTCTTCATCCTTACTCGTACTTGTGCTATGTCTCAACCTCCTTGACTTGATCATTCTAATTACATTTGGAGAAGAGTACAAGTTATGAAGCTCCTCATTATGCAGTGTTCTCCAACCTTCTGTCACTTCACCCCTCTTCAGTCCAAATATTTTCAACACCCTGTTCTCAAATACCCTCAGTCTATGTTCCTCCCTTAATGCAAGAGACCAAGTTTCACACCCATACAGAACCACAGTCAAAATTATAGTTTTCTATATTCTAATTTTTATACTTTTGGACAGCAGATGAGACAACAAAAGGTTCTGGACTGAATGGCAGCAAGCATTACCAGAGTTCAATCTCCTCTTAATTTCCTCCTGAATCAGGTTTTGATTTGTTATCATCGTTCCCAAGTATTTTAACTGAGCTACATTTTCAAAACACCTGTTTCCTATCATCATGTCATGATTTTGCCCAGCATTTTGGTGACGAGAAAGCAACATGTACTTAGTTTTCTCTATGTTTACTTCTAGACCAACCTCCTTACTTGCATCAGTTAAAGTTTGTGTGCTTTTCTTTATAGTATCTATATGTTATCACACAGTAGATTCACATCATCGGCATACACGCACAGCTGATGTGTCCCATTTAATTTCAGTCCCACCATGCTTTCCTGGACCTTCCTAATGGCATATTCTAATGCAAAGTTGAAAAGGAGGTGGTGATAAAGCACCATTCTGGATAGGAAATTTATCAGACAACTGTTTACCTATACAGACTTTACTATAAGTTTTGTTTAAACACATTTTAATCAGCTTAACTGATGGACCTAACCTTGAGAGAAGAATATTGGATAAAATTTTGTATGAAGTTGATAGCAGTGAGATCCCCCAATGATTATTACAGTCAGTTTTATCACCCTTCTTGTGAACTGGTACAATAATAGATTCCTTCCACCGATCAGGCAATTTTTCCTTATGCCAAACAAAAGTAGCAGCCAGTAACATTAACCTAATAGAAAGGTAATCAGAACAGTTTTCGATGCCACACACATCACGTTACTTCCTGATATGATTCACGTGTTATTCCACTATGTTAGTTTATACTTTATTTTCATTTAGTATTATTAGGAACTAATTCCACTAAGCAGAATCCTACTTGATAAGCTAATAGTCACTTAGCTTGGGAAAAAATTCTTCGACTTTTGCAGAACCCAGTGGTTCATTACTGTATTCGCTAGAGCCTGCAATGATTAAATCTACATACATCCTACTTCTTTAACATCTATTTTAATATCATGCTCCCACCTACATCCTTTTCCCTTGCAAATATCCTGATCAAAATGTTTATGCACTTTTCATCTCTTCCATGCATGCTACTACAAACATACTTCAATACATGCTTTATTGTCTCACTGAATGTTTTGTCTTATGATGTTGTTAGTGACCTTCTCTTACTACAGAAACTACTAAGTTACTAGCCTCTTGCTCACATAGTTAATATGTAAAGTTATACTAAACTTCCACCTATCTCCAGCATCTGTTTGCCTGCATCACTCAAGTTCCTGCAGTATGAAAACGTGTCACAAAAATGATAACATTTATGGGACATTACACAAGAAGAGGGCCATTCTCAAGTGTAATATGGTTAGTAGTGTTATAATATGCAATTATATTTATATTCTCATTTTCCTCTTCTGCAGTCTTTCTGTAGTTCTATAAATGGGTGCATATTAGGAGAAATATGTGAAGAACACCAACTGCTATATCTGAGTAAATATGGAGATTACTGACTTAGCTGCGACATTGGGTAGTCCAGAAATGCACCAATGTTTCAGAGAAACCAGATGTATCATTCTTCTGGGCAGAGAAGTCTTCTACAAGGCATCATACATCAGATGATAGTATTTTCATATTAAACTCCATGAGAACTTCAAATCTCTTCTACCCAGAAGATGGAGACAGGGTTCTCCAAAACACTGGTAACTTTCTACCAGATTACACATCACATCTCAGAAGTCAAGAGTTTTTTCCAACACTAATTACGTCTTAGGAGGCAATTTAACCCCTCAAGCGTGCGACGCACCATATGCGTCCGGTCAGTTACATGCATCTAGCGTGAATTTAAGCGGGGGTATTTAAATCCCTCCCGGTGCTTTATTTTCGCAAGCATTGAAGGTTTTGTGCAGACATTTACATAAATATTTTTAAATAACAAAATTGCTATTTGAAAAATTCCAAAAAATTATATTATATTTACAATTGTTTACAGTTCATTATTATAAATATGTACTTACATTTTGTCAACCTATTTCTTTTTCCCAGCTCCCCATATCCAGTGTCTAGTAGTTGACCTTGGTGTGGTATTGCTCAAAACAGGCGTCTAGGCAGAGAGAGGGTGTCCCTGGGCAATTTTTACGCCTGTATCAAGTTTGTTTTCTCTTTCCGTTTTTAAATTTCGGTTTTGGGATTTTCTTGAATGAAATGCTGTCCCGTCAATCTCGTACATTCCATGTCGGTATCTGAAGGACGCCCTTTGCGCTTTTCTAAATTCTGTCCATGGGACTTTGCTATGATCTTATTCACTAAGTTTATTCTGAATAACAGATGATCTTTCTTGTTACCAGCCTTGCAGTACTGAATGTAATCATTCAACACTGCCGTATTTACTAAGTGGTTGAATAATTTCTTGTACCACGCTTTTTGCCTTTTCCTTTCTAGCAAGAATGTTTCTAGTAGCTGATCTTTCAAGTTTTTCAGTTCCTACCATATATTTATTATACTCTATTACACACATAGGTTTATTTACAAATTCTAACCCACCCTTTCGACTTACGGGTTGCATTTCGTCTGAATGTTTAGTAGTCAGCACTGAGACATCGCGATTATCCTTCCACTTCAACGCCACCAATTTCCCACACTTTGCACTAATCACTTCTCCTTTCTTCAGTTCCTTTTTTAGATCCACTGGCATAACTTTGCGCGTGATACTCACTGTTCCAACAGCATCTGTTGTCCTCTGAACTAATCTTTGGAAAAGATCAGGACTGCTATAAAAATTGTCCATATAAAACACATCTGCCCGAGTATAATAGTTCCTCGCACAATCTTAGAACAACTTTTGTTGAGAAAAGATATGTCTCTTTGGTGATTTCACAGCCTAATTTTATCCCTGATCCACTGTAAATTATAAAATTCCACAAATATCCTGCGGAATCAAAAAGTTCAAAAATTTTAATCCCAAACTGGGAAGCTTTCATAGGAATATACTGTTTCCACGAAAGTCTATCTTTCCACAATAACAAAGATTCATCGACACTTACATCTTTGCCCCGTATGTACACTTTCTGGAACTTATTTTTCAAATATTCACTTACCGGAAGAATTTTGTACAATTTAGGATCTCTTTTTGCAATTTCCTTATTGGTGTTATTTACAAAATGGAGAAATCTGGTCAGCAATGAAAACCTTTCTTCACTCGTTACATTGGGAAAAAATGGTGTTTCTAACATATGTTTCCTACTAAAATACACCCTGAGGTTTGGTCTCTGAATTATTCCCATCAGCATAAGAAAACCTAGGAATATCCTAATTTCATTCAAAGTTGTGGGAACCCACTTTTGAAAGCTCTATTTTATTAGCGTCAGGGGCAAGAAACTGTCCCGCCAGAGAAGTTACGTGACCAAATGCCATGTTGCTCCGATAAGAGGGTGTTGCGAAGCAGAAAAGGAATAACAGATTCATAAATGTTGACACAGGCGTCAGCCAACTTTGACACCTAGGTTCGTAACATCGTAAATCAGACACGGCTTCTTTGTCGCCAGTAAGCCAAGCCAGTAATAAAAAAATACACACAGATAACAAGCACTCAATGAAAGTTAGCTAACAAATTATCTCTCTGTAAGCAAGTGTGAGTTGGAACAACTCTTTCGTAAGCAGCAGACACCAGATGCTTTGTCCCAAGCAAAGCGAGTAAAAAAAATACCACACACAAACAGATAGCGAGGAATGAAAGAAGTCAGTGTTAGCTGACATATACATTCACTGGAAGTACACACATCAGAGCGTAGGCGTTAAGAATTCTTAGTGAAAAGTTTGGACGCAACATATGCGGCGCGCACGCTTACAGCACGGCTTTGAGTGGACGCAGACGGTGCGTCGCACACGCTTAGGGATTTAAATGGCTCCGCTAAAAGTCACGCTCGAGGGGTTAATCACAAATAAATAAAATATATAATGACCCTGAAATGTGCAGAACAATGCTGTCATAAACTGTTCCTTGTCATCCGTCTTGTCCCTGTACCTAAATCTCGAAAGAAAACAAGCCTTTCTCATTGAACAATGGGATTTGCGAACCAAAACAAAAAAAAACTAAGTGGCCTGTAGTCCGCAAGCAAACTATACCGACCAAGTGACTGCTGCATATCGGCGAGGTTAGTGCCAACTCTTGCAGATAAAGGATGTCACGTGGTCAGTGCAACAGATCCCCATAGCCATTAATCTCAGTTTTCTAGACTGGAGCCGCTATTTCCTAGAAATAGCTCCTCAGTGATCCTCACGAGGTTGAGTGCACACTGTTCCAGAACCACTACTTCTAAGAGAATCTGGTTATCGTCGGGAATCGAACCCGGGACCTCTGGATCTGTAGGTCGGAAGTCTGACCACTAGACCACAGAGGTCTGGGACATCCGAACCATCTGTAACAAAATAAATGAACACTCTGTCCATAATATGCAGTATTACTAAAGATTTAAATTCGGCTTCCTAATACACTTCCTACAATCCCCGACACCTTTATTTGGCTGGTTACCTTGGCTTAAATTTAGGTGCAGAATGGTCGTATAAGACCTACTTAAAAATTTGTAAATTAAAATAAGTCGGAGATACAATATTAAGCAACATTAAATTACATTACTCGCTTACCTAAACATTTTTCGGGTGAACTGTTCACAAACACGCTGTAATGCTGTGACGCCCAACACTTCTTCGAATGCCTTAATAACAACTGTCCCCTTCCAACATACTGCAACTGCGAAGCCATTTTTCAGTTGGCTTGTGCCAGGATTGATGAAAAGTTTATAGGCTGCAAATAATAAATTATAAAATACATTAAACACGCAATATTCCTCTACTTACGTAATTAAACGTACTGCACATTATGACCACTTTCTACTGACTTTGCTCGTCCGACATATTTAATACATACTGTGACGTGCAAAACACGTTACAATACCTTACAATTGAACTGTAATGAATACAAGGCAAAATGTCCTGCATAACATCCGAATCGCTTCATATGTACCTTTACAATTTCAATAGATCACTGTGGTCGCGGTGCAAGTGCCAAGCACGCCCAACCCTCATACATTCATACAATGGCGGACAATGGTAAAGCCAAAGTACAGCAGGCATCACTTCTCGCAATTCAACTTCCCCACTCAAGGTCCTCAACGTCAAGGAAATCCGTACGTAAGTTACATAACACATCCACCATTCAATTCCGACTTCCGAGAAATCCGAGAACACAACTGTAAATCTCTATAGTTATCGATAAGTATCGAAACCTACACAGACGAAAGAAACCAATTCCATCCACGGAAACTCTGTCCCTTTGATGTGCATCTAAGAGAGGAGCATGGACGAGCATGGATTAGTAAGAGTATATTAGCGGCATCTGCAGCATGGGACCAAAAGACACTTAATCTATGTGATCTAAGTACAATCAAAATCATTCATTGTAAAATGGGCTAAGAGAATACAGGTGCAATTAAGGTTAAAGTACAGAAGCATAACTATAAATATGTGCATATAAGGTGATTACCAGATGTTTCACATTTTATTTTTATTTTATAAACACACTGGATACTTGTAATATATGGATCCATATAAGAATCACAATTCGATAATCTACGATATGTAGGTTGCATCGCCTTATGATGGTTCCATGAAAGCCGAAACATGTTGCGACATTATACTTTAATCAATTAAAAATTCAATAGACACGATAGAGAGCAGGTGAGTATTTTTAATTAATTCTTGTGTTCGATAGGTATACATAAACATATAATGTATATACCGCAATACTACAATATCTGTACGTAATATTAGGTTCGTACGAAACTTCGACACACGCACAAGAACACTTCGTAACTTTTTCTTGTGTTTAATTTACATTATAATTTACAAAATACCAAGGGACCTAGCCAGGTCCTAACAAGACAACATTTATTTTTTCGTTCAGTTCAGTGCAAGAACCAACTGAATAGAGCAGAGTCCTCTTTTAGAAGCTGATAGTTACTTAGACACACAATAACGTCCCCCACAATCTTATGAAACCAGTTTGGAGCGCTTTTGATGCGTAGTTTTGTCATTACTCCGATGAAAACCCACTTCTTCGGAACAGTTTGTTGGTCCTGAAAAGGACCGTGGTTGCTGAGATGTTTATCGAGAGGTAGCACGGCGCGCGCAGGTAAGGAGAGAGGCTAGTTGCGGTGAGTGGCCTGGCCGCAGTGCGGCCGTGGCTTGATCGCCGTGCGGCGGCTTGAGTTGTAGGTCGCTTGATCGCAGCGTGGCGGCTGCGGGAGAAAGCCAAGTCGTTGAGCGCGGTCGTAGGAGTCATGAGGCAGTGGCTACGCCAGATGCCCAGTGGGTCGGACAGTAACATGACCACCGGCGAGTCCAGGCGAGGTGCCCCAGCAAGTCGGGTTGTGAGAGCCGGAGAGCCGAGGCAGTCGTGCCTGGCGCAGTCTGCCGATGCCTCCGAAGACCGAGCGCTGGCGACGAAGCCTGCTGACTATTGTTGCTTGGTGTGGCTTGATCGTAGACTGAAGTCAACTGATGAACTGCTGAGTCTGAGTCTGAGTCACGTTGCAATTGACGGTCAGTCTGTCTGTCTGTCTTGGTGTCGAGCCCCAGCTGGGGCTCATGACCAGATATTTCATTTGAATGAAAGTTACCGTCTTGTCTATGTGTAGCGCCCTCTCTGACGAGAGGTCGGGTCTGTCATTTGTCAGTCAGTCTGTAGTACTAAGTCCACTGT
>NW_019726261.1:617293-617810 GCF_002891405.2 Cryptotermes secundus
CTGTTGTGGTTTTGGGTGCTCTCTGCAATTTCCTCTTCTGCAGTTCCTCCTTCGCGTGACTGCAGCCGCGGTAGTTTGCGGGGTGCGGATTCTCCCCATCAATCAACTCACAGTTACAGCACGCTGGAGTGGAGGTAGCGTTCTCTTTCTCGGGGCACTCTCTGTGCAGGTGGCCACCCCCGCATCACATGCAACGAGGAGGTTGCTCACTATTAGCCCAGACGTGGCAAAATTTTTGGCAGCTGTGACACTGCGTAAGGCCACTCTGTGCT
The DNA here is from genome assembly GCF_002891405.2 of Cryptotermes secundus. Taxonomy (NCBI): domain Eukaryota; kingdom Metazoa; phylum Arthropoda; class Insecta; order Blattodea; family Kalotermitidae; genus Cryptotermes; species Cryptotermes secundus. The sequence continues at coordinate 617,566 of NW_019726261.1, forward strand.
CTATAAGCCTCGACCCGGATGGAAATATGGCAAAGGTTCTGTAGCTTGAAAAATTCTTGGGATTTTGCCGTCCTGAGTAAGGTTATAAGGAAGAGGGGAAGGTTTCTGGATATCCTTCTTTCTGAAGGCGACCCTCGGGTGGTTGTCATCTGCTTGACGCTAACCACGTCAAATCCCAGGGTCACCAATCCATCAGATATATCAGGGTCTCTGTTGAAGGCGAAATGTCAACGCCAAGGGAAATG
>NW_019726262.1:0-101 GCF_002891405.2 Cryptotermes secundus
GACAAAGAATCTCTTAGAATTCCTGAATTTATAGTCAAAGTTTTTAAAAATAATGGATATTTTAAATATTAATTGAAATCGATAAAGAATGTTTGTTGAAA
>NW_019726262.1:219-438 GCF_002891405.2 Cryptotermes secundus
TAAATTATCCTCAAGAAATTGGATAGATTTCTATCAAAAGTGATATAAATTTCCTTAATATAAAGTAGAAATTTTCAATAATATCTAGAGAATTCCATTTAATAAGAAGAAATCTTTCACGTATTGTGAGAAAATCCTTATATAAACGTGAATTTGTCTAAAAATTTTCTGAAGAATTTTTATAAAATCGGTTTATTTCCTTCAAAATTAGTTTAAAAT
>NW_019726263.1:0-27413 GCF_002891405.2 Cryptotermes secundus
TGTTGAGATCCGTTGCCAGGAGATGACTAGCGAAGACGAAGAATCCTAGTGTGTGTGCAATGATGAAGTGAAAGTGTACAGAATAATGTTAGCATTACAATTGAGTGTGATAAAGAGAATCTGTAATTAATAAATCCAATCATCCAATCTAGAACCTGTTATTTTTGTCACGCGTACCCCCTATACATGACAATATACACTCAAGTGCCAAAAGTCATGGGATAGCAGTAGGTAAATTTCTTTTTAAGTGGCGCCCTCTCGTGAGTGAGGTTGAACACTGGCCAGTCTGCTCATGGCAAGCCGACATGAATTATCGGAGTTTCAACGGGGCATGATAGTGGGTGCCAGGTGGATGGGACATTTCATTTCCGAAGTTGTGCGGTCATTCAACATTCCTTGATCCACGGTGTCACGTGTGTGTGTGTGGGGAATACCTTGTGGAAGCCATTTCCACCCACTGTGGACAGCGCAGTGGCCGACCATGGGTGCTTAATGATCATGATCATGACCATCAGTGTCTAGCTAGAATTGTTCGAGGTAACAGACAAGCGACACTGGCTGAAATCACATCCACATTCAATGCAGGAGGTACCAGACGCATATCCAGCAGGTCAGTGCAGTGTTCTTTAGCTTCCATGGGATATGGGAGCAGAAGACCGACCAGAGTGCCTCTGTTAACACCACGACACCGGACACAGTGCCTCACCTGGGCTTGTGATGTCACTAATTGGACCCTCGAGGATTGGCAACATGTGGCGTTGTCTGATGAGTCATGGTACCAGTTGTTTCGGGCGGATGGTAGGATTCGGGTGTGGCGCAGACCCCATGAGGCCATGGACCGCAGTTGTCAATAAGGCACCATGCAGGCTGGTGGTGGTTCCATACTGGTGTTGGGTGTGTTCACGTGGCATGAGTTGGGTCTGCTCATCCACCTAAACACGTCATTGATCGGTGACTGTTACGTTACACTGCTTGGTGACCATTTGCAGCCCTTCATGGACTTGATGTACCCCCACAACGATGGGATATTCCAGCAGGACAATGCACTGTGTCATTGGGCCGGAGTTGTCCTGAATTTGTTCAAGGAGCATTATAGAGAGTTCCGACGAATGGTGTGGCCACCATGTTCGCCCAATATGAACCCAATTGAGCATTTATGGAACACGGTGGAGAGGTCCAATCACACCCAAAATCATGCACCTACAAATACCAGGGAACTGTGTGCGGCTAGCCAGATGGTATGGCTCAACATCTCTCCAGAGGTCTTCCGTCCACTTGTGGAATCCATGCCACGTCGAGTTGCTGCACTTTGCCGAGCTAGAGGGAGTCCTACAAGATACTAGGTACCTATCCCATGACGTCTGTCACTTCAGAGTATTTTATTTTCTACATTTACCTCTAGACCAACCTCCTTAGTAGCATCACCTAAGAGCTTCTGTTTTTCTTTATGGCATCTATGTTATTTTAAAACAGATTTATATCATCAACACAGACCACAAGATGATATGCCCCACTTCATCTCAGTCCCAGCTGGAATTCTTGACCCTTCTTAATGGCATATTCTAAAGGAAAGTCTAAAAGTAATGGTAGGTGATAAGGCATCTCCTTGTTTTAGGCAATTTGGAATAGGAAACGTATCAGACAAATGTTTACCTATACTCACATTATAGGTTTCATTTAAACACATTTTTATAAGCCTTACTAGTTTCATGGGTTCCCAAAACTCAGTAAGAATACTGTACAATACTCATGTCAAAACCCACATTGATGAGCCATGGTGATTTCACCTACATGGACTTAACCTTCAGGGAAGTATGTTGGATAAAATTTTGTATGAAGTTGATAACACTGATATACCTTGATAATTACTACAATCAGTTTTATTAGATATTTAAGATGGCAGATACCACTATAACAAGTGATAAGATTGCAGAAGATTTTGTGAATATAATTGAGGAAGATCGTGACTTAAAATGTGAGTGTTGCATCCAATGTAAAATTGAGTTAACTAAAGTTACTTCTGAATTAAAATCAGCCATGAAAATCATCAAAATTCTAAAGGAATAACAAAAAATTGACGATTCATCGATGGACAAAGCTGTCAAAAATATATGTAACCACAAAGGAGGAATATATTCACTGTCAAGAAATGAAAATTGGACGGACGTAATTACGCATTTACATAAGAGGAATCCATCTAACCCCTGTAAATTCCCACCAACAGTAATAAGAACTACAAACAAATTTGAAGTTTTACATAACCTAGACAAAGAACTGACAGAGAAAACCAATACGACCAAGCAGTAATTTCACAAATCTTATGCAATGACACAGGAACAACTGGTTACAGAATCTATCTCTCTAAGGACAAAGAGACCCAAGAACAAGGAAGAAGTGTTGCCAGTGTTCAATATACCTGTGCTAGTGAATTGGTGTGTACCTTGTAATACACCTTCAAAGGTCTCAATAAGTGTCATATCTGCAGTAAATGGTAGTGATAGTGAAATAGAGAAGCAAACAGTGAACAAAAACTCAAGTACAGCGCAAATTCCTTCAAACAAAAATATAAAACATACATTTTTACTCATTGGTGATAGTCATATCACAGACTGCACAGATAAGACTAAAGATAACTTAAATAAAATGTTTAGTGTCACAGGATTTGTAAAACCAGGAGCAGATATTAACATCTTATCTTCCTCTGTAGAGTTAATGGTCAAATCTTTGAACCACAATGATGTGATTGTTCTTTCAGGTGGAACAAAAGATACAGGGAAAAATCTCTTAAGAAGGACTAAGAAATATATTGAACTTTGTCAAAACAAAATTGGCATACAAACATTTTGTTAACTGTACTGCATAGATATGGTTTGGAAAATTGGGCATGTGTAAATGATGAGATAAAAGTTTATAATAGGAAATTAGAGATATATGTATCAAATGTTTTAACATGTTACATTACTAAACCATGATCTAAATAGAGTTCTCTATACAAGACATGGGCTCCATTTCAATAAAAACTGGGAAAAATGTATTGGGCAGGAATATTGCTCTGACTTGCTCTAAAATCTTCCTCAGAGATATGAAACCAATTTATTTGCTTTGGAAGGAAAATAACTATAATTCTGATAATGAGACCCACAACCTTTCTGGCATAAATAATCATTCTTGTGAAAAGTACTCAAGGAAAGCAAGTAAATCACAAACTTCTGAGCCACTATGCAGATCAAGTAGATTAAAAAATCTCTACTTAACAGACAAGATGATATTTTATGGTGACGTCTGAAAGTAGGAAAGAGAAAAATCATCATTTTAATTCCTTTAAAGAAAAGTAATCGTCATAAGGAAAATTTTAAAACAATGGTTTTAAAATTTACCATCAAAATATTCATGTCCTGTTAATGATATATATACAGTGTCCGTCTTGCAGTGCATCCACTTTTACCTGTCACTTCGCAACATGTTTCGGCACCATAGTGCCATCATCAGGTGCTCCATTCACACTAATCTATTGCATTGCATGTCATTATGTCAATGTAAAATTATTTAAAAAGTATTTTAAAATATTCGTCAGTTATAATAAATTTTTTGTATACTAAAATCTTAAGATATTCATCTTATCTGTTCCAATTCAAAACCCGCGCATGGTTCCTCCACTATGGGAGCCGTTCCTCTTATATGGCGTGTGTATCATGTCTCGTGATGCGTGCTCCCTTTCCGGCTGCGGGCGTTCACAACAGCTGCAGCCGGAAACGGAATGTGAGTTATGTGAGGCCTGACAGACTGATTACAGAAAAATAAATATATTGTCTCAGATATTAATGTGTCTGATCACCTTCACACTGTTTTCTTTAAAACTTTAGACACCCATTCCATTGTCTCTGCTATACCTGAAATTGTTCCTGAAGTAGTCCCCCCCCCTAGTGGGGTGGGACCAAGTCCCTTGTACTCCTACTGCGGCCACTTCTGACGTATTGTACCAGCCCCAGATGATAGGTGAGGGTGATTGTGGAGCAATTGGTGGAATGAAGATTGACAGGGGAACTGAAGTCCTCGGAGAAACCTGCCCCAGCACCACTTTGTCCACCACAAATCCCACTTGGCCAGACCCGGGATTGAACCTGGGCTGCTGCAGCGGGAAGCCAGCGACTAACCGCTTGAGCTATGGCGTGGCCATCCCAGTATATACTGTCCTTGGCTCTGTTTATGGTTACCAATAAATCACTGTTTAGACAAAATTCTGAAATTCATAATTTTAATACCAGGAATAATTATAACTTTTTTCAAGTAACGACTCACTTGAGAATGTTTCATAAAAGTCCCACCTATGCAGGCGTTAAGATATATAACCATCTTCCAGCTGACATTAAGGACTTGGCATGTTATATTAAAAACTTTAAAAAAGCATTAAAAATATTTGCATGAGCATTCTTTTTATACTGTGGATGAATTTTTTATGCATGACTAGATAAGTATTTCTAATGGTAATAGTAACATCATTGTATCAATATTTACAGTGTTCTATTATTTTCTTTTTGACAAAATCTTTTAACCCTTCACTGCTGGCGGTCATTTAAATTCTTACTCAACTCCTATGCCGGAGGATATTTAAATATTTAAACTGGAGAGTGCAACATTTCACTTAAAGTGTAATAAATTCGGAAAAACTGGAGTTTTGTTTTCCTAATTTTCACACGTTCAGAAATGTATATAGAATTGGTGTCTTGATCCACACTGCTTTAAAATTATTTTTTGGCATAGTAAGTCTATAAAAATTATGAATTATAGTATCATATTACCTTAGAAATTCAGCTGGGTGTGTTAATTGTGAAAACATTCCACACAGAGTCCCAAGTCACACGCATCACACCAGTACACAGATTTGACACACAACACACCATTTCTGTGATTTTGATTTCTGAGCAGTTGGTGGAATCTTGTTCATAAAATTTCTTTCTCTTAAACGGGGCACTGTTTTGTCTCACGAATGTCGACCCGGCACTTTGTGTTCTACTGTATTTGCATATTTCACAGAGTCCCTCAATTAACTGAATTCTGATTGACACTAGATCTATTCTTATTCTTATTCTTCCAATGGGTGCTATTCTCGAGTCTGTCATTTACCACAGAATCAAGAAAAGCACAAACATCCATTTTCAGTGTCTAATTCCGAATCTGATAAAACTTTGTTCTGATTTGGTTTGAAGTATATATATTCTCCACTGGGCATGACACAACACAGCTGGCCACTGTGTTCCTTCTGGCCTTGGCTAACCAGACTGCATGATGCGTATTTATAGAACAAAGGGGAATTACAGTGTTATCATTCATAATAGTGAACTGTTTATCACTTTACTGTAGCAGTCATAACACACTTCTTAGAGTCAACATCACATCTCAAAGTCATAGAAGTGTCTTCTCATAGTTACAAATATCAATGTTGAAGCAGCACAGTTCAGAATATCCCTTAAGAGGATTGACCTTTCATTCGATCAACTGCTGGACAGCACACAGTATCGATCTAACATAATTAGTTCATAAGAATTCCCCTAGGCAGAGATAGGTTTGTATGGTAACAAGCACACCAAGTGTTGAAACTGAAAACTTTTTCAAAGAATTGAAATATATGACAACTCCCGCAGGAAGTTCAAAGTGGAACAATGAATATACAAAATGATAGCCTGAAATTTCCTCTTTAATTCCATACCAAAAGTATTACTTTACATGAAATACAACGGTTCAAAATATGAGCTAAAACTTAGAGCTGCAATAAGGGTGCATGGTATGGACCCTGGCGAGATGTGACAGAATCCACTGGCGTGCAACATACGAAGCCCATCACTGAAGGGTTAATGATTGCATGTCTTATTATTATTAATATTGTACTGTCTTGTATTTCATTTTTGACTTTTCTATATCCAATGGTTGTACTAGTATGGATCAACAGAAATAAAATAAAAAATAAAAAAAATTAAATCACCTTTCTTGTAAAGTGACACAATGATGGATTCCTTCCATTGCTCAGGCAATTCTTCCTTATTCCAAAGAGAATTAATGGATTTATGGATCTCAGAATGTAATGCTTCAACCTCTGTTCAAATTAGTTAAGAGCGGAATTGTATCAATACCTGCCAATTTATACATTTTTAACTTTGCAATAGCAATTTTAACCTCAAAAGGACTTGCCTCATGTATTAATGGGTCAGCAGCCATCATTACCACACTAGCAAATTGTAACTGATACTAGGATCCAAACTGATCAAACATCATAGTGTGGTGCATAAAACTTCTGCTGCATATCTGGGGGATGGGGAGGATGTCCATGTGAATTCTTACCGAGGTTTCTCATGATTTTCCTATGCTCCTCTAGACAACTGCATAAAGTTCCTTAAAATTTGCCCATTTAATTTAAAACAGTTGTGTTTGGTGCTACCTACCTACTTATTCATCAGGTTTTTAAATTTTAACAAGGTTTTATGACATTTTACACTTGAAGCAAAGACCGTTTAATTTTATTATGCCAGAAGGGACAAAAGATTAAAATGGGCCATGACCAGTTCCATATTCTATCCAGAATACAGATGATAATCATCTTGTTTCTCATTTGTTGGCACTATTCAGTCTGAGCTACTGAGATCATCATAAAATACATTTCTAGTTTTAAACTAAATGAGCATTCACCTTCATCTTCTCCCTCTCTCACATAGCCACAGCTGCGTGGCCATGTATCTATGTCTCCTTGTCCTTCCCCTTGGTTCCAGGTAAAATTAATATCTGACTCTCGATAAGCAATCATTGACTGGTTGTCCATATGTGGCAGATGACGCCATGATGGCTGATTTAAAAAAACAGAAAAATTGTACATGTTATTTTTTATGCATGTCGTTCATGTTATTTCCAATTTATACATCATATTCAGCCTGAGAATAAGGAGCCTATGAAGCAACTTGCATACTATTTTTTTTATTGCTAGTGGGGTGGAACTAAGTCCCTTGTACTGCGGCCACTTCTGGTCTACTGTACCAGCCCCAGATGATAGGTGAGGGTAATTGTGGAGCAATTGGTGGAATGAAGACGGGCAGGGGAAACTGAAGTACTTGGAGAAAACTTGCTCCAGCACCACTTTGTCCACCACACATCCCACTTGACCAGACCCGGGCCGCCGCGGTGGGAAGCCAGCAACTAACCCCTTGAGCTATGGTGTGGCCTAACTTGCATACTAAGTACTGCTTCCTTAACCCTTAGACAATCAAGAATAGAGCTGCAAGAATTTACAGCTTCTTTTCTACAAACTGTAATATGCTTACAATCTTCTGCGTCCAGAAAACTCCAAATATTCTTTACAGTTGTGCCATGCTTTTAACATACAATCATAGTGTGCACAAAATATGTTCAGCATTCAAAGTGTTATATTTGCATAGCCCTGATGTAATACAAAGTGAATGAAGGGTACGGGCCCTAGCACACCGTCAGTTGCCACCTTCCCACTGCAGCAGCCGGGGTTTGATCCAAGGTCAAGTTATGAGGAATCTGTGGTGGACAAAGTGCTACTGGGGCAGATTTCCTCTGAGTACTTCGGTTTCCCTTGCCAGTTGTCATTTCACCAAATGCTCATACGCATCTATCATCTGATGCTGGTACAAGAGGCCAATTAGTGGCTGATGCACCAAGTGAACCCAGTCTCACCCCACCCCATGAAACTAAAAAAAATGACTTAAACAAAAGCAGAAATGATGACACATGTTTAAAATATGCATTAGCATAGTTTATATGTCCACTTCTTGTAATGTGGTAGAGATCAAGACAACATTCTGTACCAGCCCAAACAGATATGCTGGGGAATTTTATTTTTTCACAATGAAACAAGACGAAGCTAATTTTTTTCCAGCATGACGATGTACAGCCTCCTTGCAGCAACTGTGTTCAAAATGCTCCAAGTGAATAGTTTTCAGATTGTTCAATAAGGAGAGGTAGGGCGATTTCATAAGTTCCTGTATTTATGGTCCTTGACTTTCTTATTGGGGGGGGGGGCTACACAAAGGGTGTAGTTTATTGAGCTGCTGGACATGTAGACCATGTTTAAACATTAAAACACAGGATTACAGCAGCTACTGAATCCACAACACCAAAAATGCTCAAATACAGTTGTCTCAATATCTGCCCTTCCGAAGGGCTGCACATATGAAACTCTAACAAAACAAATTTGAAGAATATGTCGTCATTTCTAAATTTGTCTCAATTGGTTATGTATCACGGTTATGAAAATTTAACACCATGAAAACCTCAACACATCCACACACACCATAAAATCATAATGGCACTGCATGAGATTATGAGTATGCATGCAATGGCTGCATTAGCCATAGGTGGACATCATCAGCTGTAATCATTTAAATTAAAAATGATTATTTAGAACAGCTTCCTGAAACATGTACATTTTACTTTTAGCATTGGATGTCATGACTGGACTGTGAGTATGCAAAGCGGAGTATACAGTATACATGAATTACATGCAACAACAAATTAATCTCTCAGACTCAATCAAATCACAATGGAGACAAAACAGCTAAAGAGTTCTACCGCATTAACTCAACTGGATCACTGGAAGGGGAAGGGCCAACCTCTAATCAATGCAATCTGTGAGAGCACCATGACCCTCTTCTATTTATAGTACTTATACATGGGAAATGACCTACACTGTTGTTCTCCTGTGTTTCTGCCCAGCATCACTGCAGTTCCTGCATTCACATAAACCAAAGGTATATACAGTGGAACCTCACTTAACAAGCATAATTCGTTCCAGAATCTTACTCGTAATGCGAAACACTCGTTAAGCGAAACAATTTTTCCCATATAAATTAATGTAAAATATGATAATGCATTCCAGGCCGAAAAAAAATACTCAAAAAATTTTATGTATAACGTTTATTCAAAGAAAATTATATATACATTGTTAAGAAGCGTGAATCATCTTCATCTTTTCTTCTATGCGGAATATACCAACCTGGAATGCGAATTCGATTTGCCGAAAACAAAAAAAAAATGATATAATTAGTTTATTATTTATGATACATATCTAATTCTTTTTTACTAGAAAGCTGTCTAGAGACATTTGTTTTTGCCAATGCTTCAAAATTTGGTGAAAATGCGACACAGCATTATCATTAAATAAATTTGTAGCATGCATAGCCACTGCCTTATTAGGGTGATGCTTCTCAATGTACGATGCAACAGTTTCCCATGCTTTCAGCATTTCTCTTATTGCGCCAGAAGATTTTTGCTCTGCTGTTACCTCCTCCTCCTCCTCCTCCTCTGACAAATTCTCCTCTACAACTTCTTGCTGTGAAACACAATGCAACTCCAAATCATGCAAATCGTTGATGTAGACCAACTGTATGTGCGTGCTAGATAAGCCACGCTCACACCTCGTTCTCGCTTTTCAATGATTTTACGTTTCATTTCTACGGTTATTTTTATTCTCTTATGGCTGTCTTTTTGTGCTTTTTCTTCGGGGACATTTTTGCAAGGGTTATTAAATTTTGCACAAAAAAAATCACAAATAATATGTCTGAACACAAGTTTGGAAAAATGTGTGATCACAAGCGACACTAAGATGCTAGCGGAACAAGTGCTAAACACAGACTGATGTAGCAAGCACACAATCCGGGACTTCCCCTCTCGTCACTCATTATGCGAAATGTCACTCGTTATGGGAGTCATTTTTTTTACAATTTGTTTTGCTCGTTAAGCGAGGTTCCACTGTATGTGTAACATTTTAAGAGAAGGCTACACTTTTCATTCAACAGATCCTGTCATACCTGCTCTCTCTGTGTGTATGCACAGCAGGCAGTCATAGTATGAAGAGGGGCCAACATTAATTACACACATACACTGCAAAATAATTACCTCAATATGATAGATCTCTTCTGGGGTATAGATAGTTGCAGTCATAACACCATCTTCTAAATGGACTGTTGCATCAGATGAGACCTCTCCAAACAATCGGCCATCATAAAAATTTTCATGATCTGAAGAAATTCAGAACACTTTGACATTATTGAACTTTTGATTTATTTTTTGTGGTTCAATGTAAAAAGAACAGAGCATAGAAACTTCACTCAAGAAGAAAGTTAAAGCCAAACGTTTTTATGATGTGAATTCACAGACAGAAGAAAAACTGTGTCTCCATCATTGTGGTTCACAGGTTATATCAAAACAATGTATCCATTAACCTGCATGAATAAAACAACTGACATTTTATGTCTCCACATACTGGACCTAGATGCATGCTCTCCCCTCTCACCCATTAGATTAATTTACTCTGACAATTATTAGTGCATTAATCACGTTCCCTACACTGCAACTGTAACAAGTAGTACAAGAGATCCCACAGAGTTCTATCAAAGGCCACAGAATTCACATATGAGGTGTACCTGAACAATCAACACCTCTATTATTTTCTAATTACTGGCTAGGCAGAAGACCAACTGGGCTGCAACAGCTCTCTAACATACCTTATTCATAAAAATGTTGTTGAATATATAAAAGGCAAAGCTGTTTAGGCGCTTAATTAATTAAGCACCACACCATGAAGATGTGGGAGGGAGTGAACGCATAGCTCCAACACTCTCGATCTCAGCACTAGATGGAGGTGAGTGATCAGCTTCATGTCCTGGCTTCTTTACCCCTGGGAATCCCGATACCCACTGGATAGGAGGCTGGGTGGATCCTAGAGCTGGTCTGGACACTGTGTAGAAGAATCTCTTACCCCTCCCACAAATCAAGTGCTAGCTATTCAACCTGGAGCCTGTTATTACACCAACTGGGCTATCCCTATGTAAACAATAAAATTTGCAACTAAGCTAAATTTAATTAAATGTAAAAATTACTATTACATATTTCCTACATATGGCTATTTATAAAAATTTAAAAACTGCGCTACAATATCCATTTACTCAGAAAGACATATATGAGACTAGAAGGTAGCATACAACAAGGAAACACACTAAACAGTGTAGATGAGTAGTTAGCACTCCTGCTCTGTATTCTGAAGATCCTGGATTCAAATTTCAGCCTGGAGACTGAGCATCCTAACTGAGATTTTTGTGGGTTTTGTTAATCTCACCAAGCAAATTCCAGGATAATACACAAAATACAACCATGATCATTTCCTTCCATTACAATTCATTATTCACTAATAATTCTATAATTTAACACTATATAGTCTCAGCATGTTAAAACACAGTTAAATCAAGTATATGAAAATAAATAAATAAAATAATTTTACTTAGATACAAAAATGTGTTACACCTGTCATATATCTACAGTCAACTCTCGATTATCCGGGCTAATGGTGGGGATGGAAGTCACGGTTAATCGAAAACCCGGTTAAGCCAAATTTTATTATACGGGCTGGACGACTGTGAAGGGTCGGAGTTCGAGTCCCGGTAGGGTCAAGAATTTTAACTTCTCCAAATCGTCCAGACCGGCTCTGGGGTCCATCCAACCTCCTATCCAATGGGTANGCCTCTCTTCACAATACTGTGGCTAAATTGAGAAGTATGAAGAGTCTCAAAGTGCTTCAAATTATTGTAAACTGAACCTAAAAAAAGTAACACAAAACAATAGAGATTTCTATGAAGTATGAGTATACTCTACCCTCCTTATAGAGATGCTCTTATAAAGATTAACTCAACTTAATACCAACATAACAGTGTAGCAGTTAGTATTCCTGCTTCACATTACAGAAGTCCTGCTTTCAAATATCAACCCCTTGCCCTCAAAAAAAAAAAAAACACTAACTGAAATCTTTAGTCCCCGCAAAGCACAATACTGGGAGAGTACATTATAACAGACAGTGGCTGTTCTCTTCCACATCTCTTCCATTTTATAATTCAAAATCATCCTGCCATTCAATAGTATGTGCTCTGTGCAGCTGACAAAACCTGCACTACTTGGGTGTTCCCTCCACCAATAACTTGGCAGATGCTCCTTCCCAAGCACTACTTCTAGGCACAAAACCTCCTCTTTATAAAGGAGGTATAAAGTAGGTCATCACAAGGCACAGCAGCAACAACAAAACATCTAAAATATGGCAACTATATATACTTGAGCCTCCTTAGTACCACTCATAATAACATCATAGACAAACAAATTATCAATCAGAACTATTTTGTTCACACATAGTAGACCCCAACACAAATCTAACACTGTGTACTAAGTTAAATTAACATATTATCCAATTCAGCAAGTCAAAAGATACATATAAAAGCAAATCTGGGTATAACAAAACATATCTTTTAGATCAGAGTACAAGTACAGCTAAAAGACATGTTAATTATATTATAATGCCACTATGCAAAAAGGTCACATAACTAGCCATCACACTAACAATTCTTTATGCTAGTCCCTTCAACATTGCAAGACTGCATTATACACAATAATTTCAGCACTTGCACGCATTAGAACAGAAAATTCCTATGTAACAGCTACTATCACTATCAGTATTTAAAATCTTGTAAAAGAAGTAACAAAAAATAACTATACAACTAAGTTTCCTGAAATACCATTAAACTGCATAATCCCATAGTGCAACTTTAGGGTGTAAATGTAATGTATGACAGACAGTTTGCTCATACCACATAATTTACAACAGGGATTAAAACATGATTCAGCAGGCAGTTTTCAGAGAAACAGAAAATCTTGCTAAAGAATGGAAACTGAAATCAGATATCAATGCCATACAGAATTATGTTAGTATACCTACACAAATCTTTACTTTTTTTTAGAGCACTGAACCTTTTCTACACTCTCTCCAGGGAAAAGTGGAAAATGTCATCCAAGAATCAACATGAAATGAGTTAACTGACATTGTTTATGGCCACTAATCAGGCAAATTCCTATCAAACGATGCTGTCAACCTCTGAATCCCACTTCATTTTTGCTACTGATGCTTAATGTCTTTGAAACACTTAACACTTTACCTTACATTGCAACAAGGCCACAAATTCACTAGGAAATTTACCCCTTTCCATCCCCACAAAACAACATTCCCGCTTTTTACACATCAGTATGCATAATCATTTGAAGTTATTACTTAAATTTAAGTTATCATTATATTACTATGCTCTCATACTTAATCAGGTAACCTCAGATATACAATGGGGAGTGGCTACTTCCAGAGCATTTATGGTTACTAATATAGATTCTGTAACTTACACGCGACTAAATTGGACATTCCAATGAGTAACAAGTAAAGTACAACATCAAAATGACAACGACTGTGGGTATACATTTCAATTCAATCTGATTCACGTTATTCAGCATGTGCTATTACTTCAACACCAACATCCAAACCTCGAACCATTTATCTTATCATGCTACTTGCACTTTGCACGCGTAGCCCAGCAACGAACTTTTTGCAACACGCTGATAACTGCTCCATAGTTTACGGGCGTGGTTTAAAAAGCCGAGTTGCATTAATAACTCAGACAATAAATACCCTAGTAACGAAAAAATACTGATTGTTATGATGGTTACAATCGCTATCACGGTCATCATCACTATATCGCTATGACGGCTATGACCGCTATGACTCGCGTGTAACTAGCGTGTCTACTGCTTCTATGTGTGGACATCAGTGGAGAAATCAGAAAACAACTGTAATTAAAAACAGGAAATTGATGGCAATATCCCTGTACTGTCATGCACAATGACGAAAACGATAGTCTGGACGGTCTGGACAACCCTTGCAATCGAATCGAATACCACGAAATAGAACAGTCAGATATCTGTGAACGCGGAGAATATATTCAAGCAACGTTGTGTTGAACTCGTGGACCTCGTGGAGCACGGAATACAGAATACTGCATGGATTTCGTTCTAAGCGCTTGCAATTCCAATGGGGAGTGGAAGAACCGTGAGATGAATGAGATACTTGGTGCAATTTAAGTCATTTAAATGGTATACATTGCGTTGTGTAAGTTTGGATGTAATTATTTACGACAGTCTTGTTAGCGCAAATCATTATTTGAGCGAGTATTAGTACGTACTAATGTACGCCATATGTTGGCTTTTTTATTTATTTATTCACTTCACATCCATGGATCATTATACATGACAGGACAATCCAATACAACGATACAATAAGGTAATACAACGATACAATAATAGAATAATAAGAAGAACAATATAATTTTATACTAATATAATAATTAAATGATGAGCACTATATTTATCAGTCACAACACATCAAATTTGAGAATAGATTAACAACATGTTTCGGCTATTTAGCTTATTTAACCTATTTGGCAGGGGAAACCGAAGTACTCGGAGGAAACCTGCCCCAGCGCTTCATTGAGCAAGAAGAAAAAGATAATTTTACCGTAATAAATTTCTTTATTAAAATTATATATTTAACACAACAGGATGCATCCATTGAAAAAAAGATACCGCAATAATTTTGTCTACTAACAATGCCCATATTTCAATCATGTGTGAAACTGGGACAACCCCGTATAATATTTAAAATTTGGCTTAGTATATTTTCAACAACGCAAATCAAATTGGTTTATAGTTCGTGAGTTTTATAAGATGGCACATATTTTTTTCTGATAAATTTCCAGGTTGGCAGTGACCGTTTAGTAGTTGGGCCGTCCTAGCCAAGATACTGTTGTGTTAGAGACCTAGCCTGGTTCAGTGAGACATTTTAAGGTATGCAGAAGTTTCCTTTTTATTGACTTCCAGATGTTGAGATACAATCATGTATGTATATAAGACTGTTTTAATGCTTATTTTTTAAGAACTATGCTTATCATTTCAGAACTGGAAGATAACTTAAAGTTTTAATGACTCGTTTTGCAAGATCTCAAGGATCCAAGTCCTCTAATGAAAGGACTCCTGAGGAGGCTACATCATGGAATCAAATGAAGCAGCAACTAGAAGAGAAACAGAAAGTACACAAGAAAACCAAGAGTGAAACAGCAAAGGAAATGAAGAGGTATAAGACATTTGATGTTAATGATAATGAAAATTGTAAATGGACTGTGTTTGAAGAACCTGGAAAAAAATTTGATCATGATAGTAATGATATGAAGAAAAATAAGCACAAGAAATTTGTTTCTGTAATGCCTGGTAGAGGCATTTCTGAACTAGATAAACATGATTCCAGAAAAACCAGTAAATTACACACAGTTGCAAATAAAAATGCCAGAGTTCAAAAGAAAGAAGCTGTTAAAGTGTATTCCAAAAAACTAAAGAAAATATTTGATGAAGTACATACTTCTGATAATGAAAATGCGATTGAAAAATCAGGAAGTCATATTCAAGCAAGAAAACCAAAAATGAGAGGAAAGAAGAAAAGACTGGGTTCAGTAACAACTTTAGTCAATGAGAAAAGTATTAAGGAACCCCAAAGTGAAGATTTAAATGAAAAATGTGAAATCATGAAGAGTATGAAGCTCATATCACACAAGATAGAATGGGAGGACAAACAAAAAATTAAACGACCTCATGCAGAGTCACCACTTCAGGGAACTGAAAGAAAAAATGCTAATAGGATAGACGTATCTCAACACAATCAGAATGAAAATTCTAAGATGAAATTTGACTGTGGAAGAACTGGAGACAAATCTAAAAAACTCAGGAAGTCAAGAATACCTGTTGTCCAGATGTTTATAAATGGTAAAGAAATTAAGGTTATGAAATTTGATGGATTCCCAGTTAAGAAAGAAGATGCAGAACATCTGGAAGAGTTACGTCAGAAGTTACTAGAGGAGGGAATCCCAAAAACAGAAGTTGTTGCCATCATGAAGCGGGAGCGCCGTAAAGCAGAAAAGGCATTGGCCAGAGAGAGAAAGAAAGTTTG
Source organism: Cryptotermes secundus (assembly GCF_002891405.2). Classification (NCBI taxonomy): domain Eukaryota; kingdom Metazoa; phylum Arthropoda; class Insecta; order Blattodea; family Kalotermitidae; genus Cryptotermes; species Cryptotermes secundus. The sequence continues at coordinate 15,866 of NW_019726263.1, forward strand.
TTTTCATTGTCGAAATTCTGGTCACATATTGTCACAATGTCCAGAACTTGGTAGCTCAAGTGAATCAGGAACGGGGATCTGTTTCAAATGTGGATCAACAGAGCATACTCACTTCCAATGCCAGGTCATTCGTAGTCAGGACTTTCGATTCGCTGAATGCTTTGTGTGTAAGGAGCAAGGTCATATTGCCCGGCAATGCCCTGATAATCCACGTGGCCTGTATCCCAAAGGTGGAGCTTGCAAAGTTTGTGGGGATGTTACCCATCTAAAAAGGGACTGTCCTGATCTCATTAAAGAAAAAGAACAACAAACAGTAACTTTAGGAACACTTGATAATAACTCTTTAGATATTCTAGAAGAGGAACTGAAAGAAGCATGTCATTCTCCAGAAAAGAATTTTATGAAACATAAAGCAGTTGTAAAATTTTAGGAAACAACTTCCTAGTACAAGATTCAAATTTCTCAGTTATGAATTTGAAGATGTGATGATATGTAGACTGCTAGGTTGACAACAGAAAAGGTAACTGTTTACCAGATCACATGATGTCACACTCCAGAACTTTAAAAATGCTGTAACTAAGAACTTAGAAAAAATACATCATCGAAGGTTGCAGTGCAAGGGCCAGTCTTTGCCTACCCCTTATGCATTCATTCAAGAACTTAGACACACACAAAAATGTGTTAATTATGCTTGTATGTTTACATGCATTCTCGGGTACATTTTACATTGAACTATAGTGTAACATCATGTTGCAAAGATGTACCAGTTCTGAGATATGTTTTTGATTAGTGTGAATTTATTACATTCCTTGCATAAATATGTTATCAGAATATGGCTTTGCTAAGGTGAATTGCAGTCCTTCAGGTATCTTTGACAGAGGTTATTTGCAAGATGACCTGAAGCACAGCCTTTCTGCTGTGCTCAAATACTATGTTGATGCCACATTTCCTGTCTGGTCAGCTGTGGTCATAATGACAGTGTATGTACCTATGTTCTAGGAGATCCTGAGAATGTTCCACCACTGACTTGGCTCAGATACATTCTCAATGCCAGTTGCTACTCACATGCTGTAGTTGTGTGGATAAGTGGAACACTTGAATAGAGTCATGCTTTCCATGAATTCCTCCATATGTGGATCAATTTGATACTGTTTTTTTAGTATCTTCACAAAAAGAAACTATACTAATACTGGGAGAACAAAGTGGTCATAAACCATGANCGAGTCATATGCTTTCCATGAATTCCTCCATATGTGGATCAATTTGATACTCTGTTTTTTTAGTATCTTCACAAAAAGAAACTATACTAATACTGGGAGAACAAAGTGGTCATAAACCATGACTTACATTCTGTTCAAGGCCTATCAGAATTGTATAATACAGCCAGTTAACCTACTTCCACTCAAGATGGATCAGTCACCAGAGGTTTGCACCATGGAATGGAATTTGTGTGTTCATGTGTCCAAATTAGTCCAAGCATCATCAAAGGATATCAATTAGGAACAAAGTCCTCTGTCATGAACTGATGATACCAGCTGCAGAATACACAGCTGTAATTTTCTAAAGCCATAGTTTCTCGTACAGTGTTATTAAGAGACTTGCAATGTGAACATTCAAGCAGAGCTCTGGCTTGATCCAGCTTCATTTTAATAGTGTTGATGTTTTGGTTCCTGTTTATTAACATGCCAGTTTGTACTTTATTGGCAAGATCATGAAGTGCTTCTGTAGTGGACTTGAACCCCAGGAATCTTTCATGTAACATCCCTCTCACTCTTCCTAATGGAGTTACGCTTCACACAAGTCATAAGAAATAACTGATACTGAATTATAGACTTATCCTAGACAAAGGAAATCCACTCATGTCTCTCTGTTGCTGTCTCAGCAGGGTAGGAAGAAAATAATGCAGTGACTATGTACTGCAAAGCCGTGCTTTAGCTTAGCTTGCACGTATTATGCCTGTATCTGGCATATTCTTTGCTAAATACTATATCTCATTCTCAAACAAGAAACATATTAAAAACATGATTGTGCTGTGAAAGACCTCACATTAGCCTGCTGTGAAACCTTCAATGCAAACAGGAAGCCAGATACAAGAAATAGTACATGATAAAAGCTAATGTAATAGTTGCATGGCTGCAAAACTAAACTATCTCAGAAATGGGTTTAGCCAACGGTAAACATGTGAACCATAATGGATTGGAAGATAACACTGTACTTCCCTTACTTTTAGAAAATAGGTGAGATATTCACTGTTATCATGAGCAAGTGATGGTAGTGCCAGTATTTACTAAACCACACATTACAATTATTAGTAACCTAGTTTACACATTAAGTTACAGATGCAAAATAATCACTTCTTTTAAACTGGCTTACCAACTTCAGAATCCAGGAAGCTGTAAAAAAATTAAAAGTAAAGCTATCCCTGTACCAGGCCGTTAAGGCCCATAGGGTTGTGAGACATTGAGGGTCCCACATTATCTAGACAGTCGACTCAAAGATGGTGGTAAGTTGTTAGCCTTACGCGCCGGCTGCGCTTTACTCCCCAGGAATTAATTAATTCCTGGTACTCATTTCTGTTAGAGGCTGAGTTGACCCCAGGGCCATAGTGCGGCTGGAAGGATTAGGTCAATTGAAAAAATCCAATGACCTCATTGGGACTTGAACCTGTGACCTTCTGGCTTGTAGCATAGCTCCTCAAGCTGACTACATTTTAAAAATTCAGGTATTATGTAAGGGAGAGAATTGAAAACTTAACCTTACGATGGGAAGGGCAATTCACCAATATGGACTTTGGTCTCAATTATATTGTATAGATTATGCTAGGACATACTGGTTTCTAGATAAAATAAAACAGTATTTTGAAAGCTCAAGCTCTTATTAACAGGATTGTGTATCTGTGTATATGTACATTGTATGAATAACACATAGATTTTTCAGTAATAAAAAGATCATTTAAATATGTTGCATGAGTTTATGATAAACTTAAAAATGTACAACTTGTTCCAGTATCCATTCTACAGCTATGCATGTGTTGAAAACACTAAAACGACACAAAGCAGCTACACACCATGACAGCGTGAACATCAAAATAGGAAATTTTGTGTAAAGATATTTCAAGATGTTTTTATGAAATAATACATGATAGTGGTCACACAATGCATGGTGTGCAAGGTGGAATACTAGTACTGTACAAACAAGGAAAAAGGTCAAAAGCAAAGTTGTATTAATTCCTCTCCCTCTTTCCACATATTTTATGGTTCCTTCCACAAAGACATCACTTACGAAAAATTACAAGATGAAACTACAAAAAATTTCCCAATTATAAATCTTTAAATAAATAGGTTCATGATACTTGTTGAATACCTGGTGATAACCACTTTATGCCCAATTTCTCAGCATCTTCTACCATTTCCCATAACAGTAAAAAATTAAATTAGCCAAGGGCATGAAGTAAAGACTAGACAGCACCATCTACATACCTTTATACTGAGAGCACTTTTATACNGTATAGATTATGCTAGGACATACTGGTTTCTAGATAAAATAAAACAGTATTTTGAAAGCTCAAGCTCTTATTAACAGGATTGTGTATCTGTGTATATGTACATTGTATGAATAACACATAGATTTTTCAGTAATAAAAAGATCATTTAAATATGTTGCATGAGTTTATGATAAACTTAAAAATGTACAACTTGTTCCAGTATCCATTCTACAGCTATGCATGTGTTGAAAACACTAAAACGACACAAAGCAGCTACACACCATGACAGCGTGAACATCAAAATAGGAAATTTTGTGTAAAGATATTTCAAGATGTTTTTTATGAAATAATACATGATAGTGGTCACACAATGCATGGTGTGCAAGGTGGAATACTAGTACTGTACAAACAAGGAAAAAGGTCAAAAGCAAAGTTGTATTAATTCCTCTCCCTCTTTCCACATATTTTATGGTTCCTTCCACAAAGACATCACTTACGAAAAATTACAAGATGAAACTACAAAAAATTTCCCAATTATAAATCTTTAAATAAATAGGTTCATGATACTTGTTGAATACCTGGTGATAACCACTTTATGCCCAATTTCTCAGCATCTTCTACCATTTCCCATAACAGTAAAAAATTAAATTAGCCAAGGGCATGAAGTAAAGACTAGACAGCACCATCTACATACCTTTATACTGAGAGCACTTTTATACACATATTCTGCACTTCAAATTTAATAAGAAATCTCTACTATTCGTGTTAAAATATACCTAATGCTCTGCTACACAATCACAAACAAAGTGAACTGAAGCACTAATTGCCATCACTACAAACATACAATAATTAGGAAAACCTTATTTAGAATTATGAACACATTGCATGTGGTGTTAAAAAGGTACAATGAAAGCAGAGAAAATTATAAAACATTTTTGCTAGGTATTCATTTTGTATGCAATTGCACAAGACTATTACAGCGTATTTATTCTATTTAAGAATTATCACCATTAGTTTGGGTCCTGTAATTTAATTTAATTACAAAAACACCAAGTGTCAAATATAGTTTCAATAATAGAAGTGTTTTTTTTTCAGCTCACTGTTCATAAATGATCTATTAAAACATGAGTTCAAAGCATTAGGACACAAATGTAACTGATCTACAAGCTCAGAGATTTAATTATGATGCCAGAATTTTCCAGTATTTCCAACCAATTTCTGAATGTATAATATTATTTATTCCACTGTAAAGGGTCTTCATTGAGTAGTTACCATATTTTCCAGAGCAAAAGACACTTTTTATCCAAGAAAATGCTTCCTAAAATCTAAGAGTGTTATGGGCTAAAGGTATAGTAGAAAACAAAGACATGACCAAAATTATTCTGAAAGAGGAATATACTTGTAACTGTCAAGCTGCATATCCAGGCAACTTGTTTGGGAGTAGTTCGTTTTTAAGAAGCACAATGTGGCTTTGTATTTGTATTTCATGAGTAAAGAGCTGTACTCATTGCTGGTAGCATAAGATCACCTTGCTGTCCCCCCCCCCTTCTCCTGTAAGCCAGAATTGTGGAGGCAGAAGACAACACCATATAAACATGTGACATGACACTTGAAAGCTGGAATAATGCAGTCAGAGAAGGTTTACAGAGACAGCCATTGCTAGGCAATGGCTTGGTAACAGTGCAGTTAGAGAAGCTCCATAGAGACAGCCATTGCTAGGCAATGGCTTGGTAATTAGGTCTTCTAACTCTTGGGTTGTCCTCTTTATATAACTTCGGGTTGGACTGCAGAGAAGACACAGCCTCCATCAGTTCTTCAGTTAGCCTACTGTCCCTGTGTGTGTGTGTGTATTCCCCCTATCATTGCTAGGCAGTGGCTTGGGTAAATGTTCTTCCAGTAACAAATACACATGCAGCAATAGAATCTGTGGGAATACTGTTTTCTGTGCTGTTCATGCTATATCAAAGGGCAGTCAGTGAGTAATCTTCCTGGAACTTGTTTTTTAATCCAATGATACTGTGGGGTTTTCATTACAAGAGGACTTCCACTGTGATGTGTAAAAAATGGTGAATAGTTTTTCCAAATATACGCAATAAAGGCATGTCATATAGTCCATAAAATATGGCAACTAGTTATTCAACTGATAAAGCAATTCCTTGGATTTATGTAACTACAGGATTCCTGGTAGCACAATTACCTCTCTTGATACTGATGAAAGTATTTACTGTATGGGCACTCCACTTCTCCGGAGAACTTCCTCATACAGTACACCATGTAACATCACCGTCATGTTGAAACATCACGAAAATCTATCCATGCACATTTAAAAACTGTTCACTCAGGTAGATAAAAACAGCAAAGTATTTACACAAATGTTTATGCACAGTGGCAATTCTATACAGTATTTAAAGATGCTCCATTCCATAAAAATAAAAAACATCTTGTACTTTTAAAGTTTCTCGATGATATGGCATTCACTGAAGAATCAGATTCAATCCTCCTCACATTGGCAATGAATTTGCTGTAACAAAAAAAATTATCAGGTATAAAAGTAAAATAAAAATGAATATATTTACTGTTAGATTCCTTTTTGTATTATAACTGTCAACACAGCATGAGTGGTATGGAAATATCTTCAATAGAGATAGTAATGTTAATGTACATTTTACTTATTTATTACAAATACAGCTATGCCACATGTTTTGACCACAATTCAGTCATCAAAAGGCCTTAAATGAACATATCTCAAGTAATTAAAAACATTGGGTACAATACGGAGCAGTATTAGTTAACAGATTGCTGTATTGTAGCAAATATATCTGAAATATTAAAAAGGTAAAGACTGATAAAAAACGGATACAATATTAAATGATATATTAGCATCTACTATCTCCATTGAAGATAGTTCTGTATCACTCGTGCTGTGCTGATGGTTATAATAAAAAAAAAATCTAATTCTATACACACAACAGGATGCAATCTATAAAGAATATATTTAAATTCAAAAGATACATAAATGACTCACAGATGAGACAAATATTATTCCCCTTGACTACAACTTTATATTTTTCTGGGGACTGATGAAAAATGGTTTAAAATGTGGAAGGTGTAAACAGCTGAAATGCAAAAATCATAAGCTCAGTACTTACCTTCACATTAACCCTTAATTGGAATGCTCAGCAAATTATGAAGTTAAATGTATGAACATTTTTACTACACATACTCATACTGTAATTCCAGGGACTAAAAATACAGTATCATGATGCAAACTGAAATCACATATCAATACTGTGACAGTTTTTGCACAAATAATAAATTAATTTACTTCTTCAAAAAATGATCATGACATCCTGCTGCTTGGATTTTTTTCCCTATGAAAGTCCTCAATTTCTTTCTCAAGTCTTAACAATTTCAAAAGAACCACCACTCATGCTTCAATAACGAATTTTATAAATTCTCACAATGAGGTTGCACTGTGGTAAGGCCAATTAAAATTAATTTTCATTTCGTGCATCCTGTTGTGTTACAATATTCAACTCTTTATTGACTGTCACAACACAACAAACAGAAAAAATCAAGGTCAGTGCCCTGCTATGTTTCACTACATGTTTCAGCCACTAATGGCCATCATCAGGCAAACACATACCACTGAATTGCAGTACATTAGATTGGATACAATTTGAACACAAAAAATCAGCTATAAATTTTCTCATCAATCGATTGAATCAATATCCCCTTTCGCAAAACAATAAAACTATAGAAGAAAATATTGTTAGAACTATTTTAAATAATAATAACTACCCACTAAATACTATACAACTAACACAAAAACCCTACACAAAAATACTACGCTGAAAAATAAATGGGCCACCTTTACCTATTTTGGCCATAAATCAGATCTATTACTAAACTTTTCAAGAATACTGAAGTTGGTATCTCATATAAGACAAAAAACAATATAAAAATCTGTTGAAAATTAATGATGACAAAAAAGATATGTATAATCTTAGTGGGGTTTACCGACTACAATGTTCTGACTGTCCATTAAAATTTATAGGACAAACTGGACGTACCTTTAAGGTCAGATTCAAAGAACACAAACGAGACATAAAAAATAACGGACAAAGTTCAAAATTTGCTCAACGTGTATTGGACACCACACATGAATATGGTACGGTAGACAAAACATTGGAAGTTCTATATATCGGCAAGAAGGGCCGAACCTTGGATACGTACAAAAGATTTCATATTTATGAAATCAGCACACAAAACTTACAACTGAATGATAATTTTACTGAAATGTTTAACCCTATATATGATGTAATAATTGATACATACAAAACATAATATACAGTTATACCCTCTTCCCCCCTACCTTCACTCCCACATACACCTTATCTCTACGTCCTCCCTCCCTTCCTTACATTGACTTTAATCCTATATCACCAAATCAGTCGTTGTTTACTTTCCATACAGTACGGACAATTCTCCATAAGATGAAGCACCAACTATACAGTAAGTAATAATATATAGTATATCCTCAACATCAAAATCAATTATTAATCACAACAAAATTTAATACTATTATTTTCAGATTAATTAATTTGCAACATCATGGGCCTCCTATGCATTCTTATATAAAAGAAATATCAAATTTCCAACTTGTCCATGGAAACGTATGAAAAGTAAAATATCAACGACTGATTCGATGTTGTTATATAACATCAATTTTATCTTGTTTTATACAATAACTTTTAGTTTTTATATAACCTGACTTATTGTATTTTTACGCAAAGTATTTTAAATGATTAATAAAATTGTATCCAGTCTAATGTACTGCAGTTCAATGGCATATGTTTGTTAATATGTGTTTGCCTGATGATGGCCGTTAGTGGCTAAAACATGTAGTGAAACATAGCTGGGCGCTGACCTTGATTTTTTCTGTTGTGTTGTGACGGTCAATAAAGAGTTGCAATTAAAATTAGTTTCAATGGAACCTACAGTAAAGTCTACATGGGCAGACATTTGTCTCACACATTTCCTCTTCAAAACAGTCTGAAACAAGGAAATGCTTTATTGTCATGCTTTTCAACTTTGCTTCAGAATACACCCTTAGGAAGGTTCAAGAAAACCATGAGTCAAACTGAATGAGAAACATCTTCTAGGGTATACTGATGATGTTAATTTATTGGGTGAAAATGTAAGTACCATAAAGAAAAACAAAGAAGCTCCAATTAGCCTGTAGTTTGGAGACTGGATTACAAGTAAACACAGAAAAAAACTAAGTATATGTCCATATTTTAACATCAGAAACATAATGAACAAAATTAAAAGTACACTGAGCAAGGATCTCTGGTAGAAGGAATTATATATGAAATAGTCTAAAAACTCTTCTCTTATAATAAATCTAATTTTAAAAACTGGTGATATGTTAAAACTATAGGGACCTACTGAAAGACTAAACAACTGTATCAAGACTTCATCTACTGTTATTATACAATCTATAAAAATCTGTACATAAATTAATATATACTTCAAAATCATATCATAATAGAACACTACATTATAATAATAATAAAACAAACCTGATATTAACACAGTCTAAAATCAATAATGATTTTTTTTCCCGCGATTTTGCTATAGAGGCCATGGCTTACTGCCGAATATGAAGTTCAAAAACTTATTCATAATATCCCTTTTGTTTACTTATCTCAAAAACCATAAAACTTGTGAAGAAAATATGCTGAACATAATGTGTTCCATTTTTCTGAATGATTTTCATTCAAAACACCCTTTTCTCTGAAAAATATTTAGCAGGATATGTGCAGAAAAGCATGTAGGTCTTCATATAAAGTTGTCATTAAACATTCCTGATTTATATGAAAACTGAAATGGCCTGACAACTTTATTTGTAAAATTATGAAATATTATATTTTCCAAAGATATGTTCCACTGTTCTCAAGGCGTTTTATTCATATGGATGGAGTGAATTTAACAGGTGCTCCACAGGGTTTTGAATGCACACAAAAGAGCTAGGAAATGTGGCAAATTTAAAATATTTGGGAATGGTAACAGCAAATAAAAATTGCAATCACAAAGAAATTAAGAGTAGATTAAATCTGGAGAATACCTGCTCCCATTTAGTTCATAACTTTTTGTCTTCCTGTCTGCTATCTAAAAACGCAACAATTAAAATACACTGTAATGTTACCTGTACTTCTGTATGAATGCGAAATCTGGTCTCTAGCACTAAGGGAAGAACATATATTGCAAGCATTTGAGATCAGGGTACTAAGGAAAATACTTGGTCCTTAAAGGAAGGGAATGAATGGAGGTTGAAAAGAGGAGCTGCATAATTAAGGCTCTTCACCAAACTTTATTAGGGTGATCAAATAAATACAGGAGATAGGCAGACATGTGGCATGCATGAGACAGAAATGCACACACAGTTTTGGATTTGGAAGAGCCTGAAGAATGAGACCATTTTCCCAAAAACCTACATACAGATGAATGGATAATATTAAAATGTATCTTAAACAGGGTAAAAGGGACTCTGTTCATTTTGATAAGGATAGAGACCAGTGGCCAGCTCTTGTGAACATAATAATGAATCTCAGGCTCCAAAAGAGGCTTGACTAGGAGAGTGACTATTAGCTTCTTAATGGCTGTTCCACACAGTCAGGTAGTTAGTTACCAGCCCATTTCTTTCAGTGATGTTACTGCCTTACTTCAACAGTCTACCTTATTTACCTGTTAGTTGCTATATCTTATAATTCACAGGATGTAATATATACATTTCAATGAATATTAAGTGTAGTAATTCACATTTATTTTCAATAACTTTTTAATGAAACATACTTCCATTATCAATATCAATTGCTTATATTCAGTATTGTCAAAACAATGTATTTTTCTGAAAGGCCACCTGGCTACCCATAACTGACTGATATTCTTCCCATATGAAGGAGTTTCAATGACAACATTAACATTTTCAATATAACTATAACTACTTTAAGTTTCCAGGGATCCTTCAGAAATAATTTTGAATATCATGAGCCGAGAACAACCAGTTAGTTTATTTCTCTCAAAAAATGTACGTTCATATTATAATGTTCGTGTGCATGTGTCAATAACGTCTGAACTAAGTGACAGATTTTCATAAACATGCCATCACATGCAACCCCATGACCCCAGAGTTAAAGGGAAAGGACCTAATGCAATTTCATTCAACTTCAAAATTCTTGAAGAAAGTCGTCTTCTGGGTTTAGGCACCGCGTATTCTTCGTTTTGGCCGACGTTTCGGAGGAACGTAGCGTCTCCATCTTCAGAGCAGTTGAATGGCTTGGAATGCGGAGAGCAGTAGCTGTGGTGATAGGATGTGAAAGTTACTGCTTATATACAAGGTGTGGCAATAAAGAACCCGGATTACTTTTATGACTCATTTCCGGCCACGTCATTGACGAAGAGGAGGGTAGGGCATTGACCCTTGGACTTCCCTCTACCGTCACACAAAGTTTCATTCACGTGCATCGGTTAGTCTGGCCGCGACCATTGTTAGAAGCGGATCGTGTTTCTGAGCTCCGTCGGAATAATGCTGAGTGCTAATGCAGAACAACGTGCTAACATCAAATTCCTCACAAAACTTGGAAAATCTGCCACTGAAACTTACAATTTGTTGACAGAAGTATATGGTGATCAGTGTCTNNGGAAACAGCCAGTGAATCCAGGAAACTTGAGGTCAATAGCACTAGGAAGTGCGGTACACAAGAAGAACCAGTTGGTTGGGGACAGGCTACTGATGTTAATGACACCATGAAGAACTGGGGTGGCTTTTAGGATTTCTCTTGATGGAAGAGATGAGTGGCTTCCATGACTTGTTGAGACTGAACCCTGTTTCCTTGCTCATGTTGTTAGGATGGAGCTCGATCTCAACGGCCTCCAGGATTATGCGATCTAGGTAACGGCTCTTACTGGTGATTATGGCAGTTTTGTGAAACTGGATACGGTGGTCTAGATCGATGCTGTGTTCAGCTACGGCTGACTTGTCCGGATGTTCTAATCGTA